>NC_090030.1:30366272-30666272 GCF_037176765.1 Anolis sagrei | reverse complement strand
AGGAGGTATGTAGGATTATAAAGTAAGCACAGTGTGCGGTGTGCAGTGATCTTAATTCTATTCAAATGCTTCTAGGATTTGGTATTGGGGGTTCCTAATCTGAAAAGGCACATCGGAACAGCCAGGTCTTCAAGTTCTTTCTGAAGATTGCCAACGAAGGGGCCTGTCTGAGATCTTTGGGGAGGGCGTTCCAAAGTCGGGGGGCCACCACAGAAAAGGCCCTGTCTCGAGTCCCCACCAAGCGTGCTTGTGACGCGGGCGGGATCACGAGCAGGGCCTCTCCAGATGACTGGAGTGAGCGTGTGGGTTCGTAGATGGAGATGCGGTCACGCAGGTAGGCTGGTCCCAAACCGTTCAGGGCTTTGTAGGTAAGCACCTGCACCTTGAATTGGGACCAGAAAATAAACGGCAGCCAGTGGAGCTCCTTGAACAGGAGGGTTGACCTCTCTCTGTAATGAGCAAGCTTGTTTTCTGCTTCCTTGGAGACTAGGACACGGAACAATGGCTTCAAACTACAAGAAAGGAGATTCCATCTGAACATTAGGAAGAACTTCCTGACTGTGAGAGCCGTTCAGCAGTGGAACTCTCTGCCCCGGAGTGTGGTGGAGGCTCCTTCCTTGGAAGCTTTTAAACAGAGGCTGGATGGCCATCTGTCAGGGGTGATTTGAATGCAATATTCCTGCTTCTTGGCAGGGGGTTGGACTGGATGGCCCATGAGGTCTCTTCCAACTCTTTGATTCTATGATTCTATGAATGAGCCCCAGTTAGCATCCTGCCTGCTGCCCGTTGGACCAATTGGAGTTTCCGAGCCATTTTCAAGGGCAGCCCCATGTAGAGCGCATTGCAGTAGTCCAACCTAGAGGTGACCAAGGCATGGACCACCCCGGCCAGATCAGCCTATGGACCCACCCTGGAGGATTATCCTACTCAGACTACGAGGGATCACCTAAGTAAGTAAGTAGAGTCCAGGTCCAAGGCTCAAACCTCTGGCTCCTTGTGGCACTATAGTGACTACATGAAATACGTTTCGTTGGATCAGATTCGACACTTTTTTTCCTCGTCTTGATTTCTGTGTCATTTGCAAATCGATTCAACCCAGTCGAACCCGCTATCTCATCCAAAAACAATTCCGGGGATCACCATCCGCTTCCTCGCCCACAAAAGCGCCCAGGCTGTTATCTCCAATTGGAGAGCTGCTGACCGCAGGCGCTTCTCTTTTGCATTCAGCCCAGATCTTTCCCCAAAGGACACGTCTCTGGCCCTATTGTTCCTGCCCAGCCATCTGAAAGGGTTATTTTTTCCTTGCTCCTTTTGTTTGGAGGATGTGTTTGTTTTCTGCTTCCTCCCCCTCCATGTGGAATTACTACTGGCGGAAATGAAGGGGAGGGGGATGTCAGAGTGGGAAAACAATAATGCCATCATTATGCCATGGTTCACCTCTGCCTGGCGCACCATGGAAAAGGACTGAAGATCCTTCTGGGGTCCGAAGAAAGTTTCGTTACAACGTGCCACCGGACACGTTGTGTTCAATCCAAAGTAGAATGGAGCCATTGAATCAAAGAGTTTAAGCAACATGTGGACGCCGAGTTCAATGGGTTTGCTCCAGTTGTGACTACTCAGCAGAACTGTTGTCATTTGGTGCAGTGGGAAAATAAATGTGCAGCAGGAAATAATGCTTTGTGCAGTCAACAATACGCAGTATCTTTAGAAACAAAGAGATTCTTCAATGTATTGTCGAAGGCTTTCATGGCCGGAATCACTGGGTTGTTGTAGGTTTTTTCGGGCTATATGGCCATGTTCTAGAGGCATTCTCTCCTGACGTTTCACCTGCATCTATGGCAAGTGTCATCAGAGGTAGTGAGGTCTATTGGAACGAGGAAAATGGGTTTATATATCTGTAGAATGACCAGGGTGGGGCAAAGAACTCTTGTCTGTTGGAGCTAAGTGGGAATGTTTCAACTGACCACCTTGATTAGCATTTGATGGCCTGGCAGTGCCTGGGGCAATTTTTTGTTGAGAGGTGATTAGTAGGCTTGGTTGACCGTGTTCGTTAGTTTCTAAACTTGTTATGAATTCGTATTTAAATTAACTTTCGATCCAATATCGAGCCATGCAGGAATAGTGTGAGGAGTAATTAAGAATCGAAACAATTTTTCCAATTTTTGTAATTATTTTAATATGTATTATTATATTATATTATTATATTATTATTGTATATTATATTATTATAATTGTATATTATTATATTATATTATATTATTATTATATTATATTATATGTTATAATTGTATGTTATTATATTATATGTTATAATTGTATATTAAAGCACCCCTGACAGATGGTCATCTATTCTTAATATTAATAATATAATATAATATAGAATAATAATAAGCTGCTGGGCCAAGAAGACATTTAGCTGGGTTAAGACAAGCCGTTTTAAAGCGTTTTAAAGACTGGATTCCTGTAAGTGCTGACTCAATTCTGACTTCGGATTGTTTTTGGATGGACATCTCATTCTGACTTAATCTTCTGCTTTTGGACGTGCTATGGGCTTGGGACAGTTTTTTGATAATATAATATAATATAATATAATATAATATAATATAATAATATAGTTGTTGTTAGTTTTATCACACCAACAGTCAACCACAGAGGGAGAGGGAAGCTTCAGAAGTTCCCCCTGTCCCGTTTGGAGGTTTTTTTCATGTATTGCGCAATCGTGTCCGCCATTAACGAATCGATTCGTATATTTACGAAATTTCGTAAATATCGAAATTTTGACATTTGAAATTTCGGAAATCTTCTCAGATTAGAAACGCGGGCGCCCCCTAGATACGAAACGAGTTTAGAACCAATTTTTCTGAGGATTACCTGGGAAGGAATCCCACTGGAGCATTGCAGCGCACCCAAATACCTGGGAGTCACTCTGGACCGTGCTCTGACCTACAACAAGCAAAAAGTGGGCGCTAGAAACAACATCATACGAAAGCTGACTGGCACAACCTGGGGATCACAACCAGACACAGTGAAGACATCTGCCCTTGCGCTATGCTACTCTGCTGCTGAGTATGCATGCCCAGTGTGGAACACATCTCACCACACTAAAACAGTAGATGTGGCTCTTAATGAGACATGCCTCATTATCACAGGATGTCTGCCCTACACCACTGGAGAAACTACACTGCTTAGCCGGTATTGCACCACCTGACATCCGCCGGGAAGTAGAAGCCAATAGTGAAAGGACCAAGGCAGAGACATCTCCAGCTCATCCCCTGTTTGGGTATCAGCCAGCACGTCAATGACTTAAATCAAGACATAGTTTTCTTAGATCTACAGAGACACTCGCTGAAACACCCCAGCAAGCGAGAGTCCAAAAGTGGCAGGCCCAAACCCAGCACCTCAATCCATGGGTGATACCAGATGAGAGTCTCCCTCTTGGGCACACAGAAGACTGGGTGACTTGGAAGGCGCTGAACAGACTGCGCTCTGGCACCACGAGATGCAGAGCCAGTCTTAAGAAATGGGGCTACAAAGTGGAATCCACGACATGCGAGTGCGGAGAAGAGCAAACCACTGACCACCTGCTGCAATGCAACATGAGCCCAGCCACATGCACCATGGAGGACCTTCTTGCAGCAACACCAGAAGCACTCCAAGTGGCCAGATACTGGTCAAAGGACATTTAATCAACTACCAAGTTTGCAAAATCTGTGGGATTTTTCCTTTTTTTCCTTTTTCTTTTTAATCTGTGTGTGCTTGTTTTGTTCTGTTAGAATTGTAACACAATGGTATGGTTGCTGATGACATGATAAATAAATAAATATATAAAGGCAGAAAATCCCACAGTATCTGCCTTGAACCGGGTTATCTAAGTACACACTGCCATATATTCCAGTTCAAAGCAGAAAATGTGGGATTTTATTCGGCTGTATGGAAGGGGCCTAAGTGCCTGGAAACACACACCAGCAGAGACCCTTCCTTCGCAGAGTTCAAGGCTGTCCATGTGGGGCATATAATAACAAAAGGAAAACTCTGAAATTAGAAGGGGAAATGCCTGCATATATAATCAAGGGAGAGCTCTTTGGGCTTCCAGGCAAAGACAATGACCGAATGGGGCACACACATCCGAGCGCGGCCATTGTGCTTTTCCCATTAGGGGCAAACATGTCTTCTATTCTACTTCAGGAAGTATGAATCACGACGGGACACAAATAAGAGTTTTTTTGGAGACCTCATGCAATAGGATAGAACATGCATGTTTCGGGATATTATTTCAGTTCCTGGGCCTGACGAGCATGATCCTCCACTTAATGCTTCGTCCATTTTGGATTTATTTTCCTTTTGCAGGTGTGACTTCCCCCTGAAGGAGCAGCTGTGTGTTCAGAGTCTCACTTCCTCCACACAACCCCCTTTTCTCTCTCCATTGAGCACATATATATATGTACAATGTGTTCCTATGGAGAGCTGCAGCTTGATTTTGGAGTGTCTGCCTCCTGCTTTTACACTTGATTTATAATAATAATAATAATAATAATAATAATAATAATAATAATTTGTTGTTGTTGTTCATTCGTTCAGTCGTCTCCTCGAGTGCATTCATGCGCCTGGCACATTTGCGGCAGCAGCAGGTGTCTCCCTTGCCAAGCAGGACAAGGAGTTTGCTCTGGGTTTTAGTCCAGATGTTAACTTGCTGAGCTATGAGGGGGTTCATTAAAAATTTCCCCTGACCCACTTCTATTTATCACAGGATGCTGAAACTGCACATGTGTCATGATCTAAGTCTCTATAGGTTATGTGCCAATTAACAACCCAGAACTGAGAACGGTCTTGATGTGACAGGTGCTGGAGTGAGGTTTGAGAATGAACCCAGTAGAAGACAGAGCACTCCTCAAGTTCCTTTCCTTGAAAGGCCACACACCAAAGGAGACGTTCGATGAGTTCAAACATCTTGCCCTTGGTCGGCCCCTCGTCCTTTTACCTTCCACTTTCCCCAGCATCATTCCCTTCTCTAGGCTTTGCTGTCTCCTCCTGATGTGGCCAAAGGACTTCAACTTTGTCTCTAGTCTCCTTCCCTCCAGTGAGCAGCCGGGCTTTATTTCCTGGAAGATGGACTGGTTGGATCTTCTTGCAGTCCAAGGCACTCTCAGAATAATAATAATAATAATAATAATAATAATAATAATAATAATAATAATAAACCTTTATTTGTACCCCACTACCATCTCCCCAAGGGACTCGGTGCGGCTTAGATGAGGCCAAGCCCACAATACATCAGCAAAAAAACAACAATAACAGTAAAGGCATAGGCGTGTTCGATTTGGCTCGCTGGGCTCTTTCCGCCACACGCTCTCTAGCCACCTCTTTGTTCGCTTCAACTCCACCAACTCCTCGTTGAACCAAGGAGATGGCTTAGCTCGGCGACTTAAGAGGGGGCGCTCCGGAGCAATCGTGTCTATTGCCCTGGTCAACTCACTATCCCAGCAACTACAACTCCCAAATGACAAAATCAGCCCCCCCCCCAAAAAAAATCCCACCAGTATTCAAATGTGGGTGTATTTGGTATTTGTGCCAATTTTGATGCCCAACTCTGTTACTCCTTTCCACCTTCTTCTAAGGAGGCTGTTCAGGTCCTGAACCGGTGCTTGGCCGCTGTAACGGTCTGGATGAGGGCGAACAAATTGAAATTGAATCCAGACAAGACAGAGGTCCTCCTGGTCAGTCGCAAGGCCGAACAGGGCATAGGGTCACAGCCTGTGTTGGACGGGGCCGCACTCCCCCTGAAGACACAGGTTCACAGTCTGGGTGTGATCTTGGACTCATCACTGAGCCTGGAACCCCAGGTTTCAGCGGTGACCAGGGGAGCATTCGCACAACTAAAACTTGTGCACCAGCTGCGTCTGTACCTTGGGAAGTCTGACTTGGCCACGGTAGTTCACACTCTGGTTACATCCCGTATAGACTACTGCAACACTCTCTACGTGGGGTTCAGCAGCCAGGATGCTAACAGCCACGATCAGCAGCCAGGATGCTAACAGGAGTGGCACTCAGGGAGCATACAACTCCTCTGTTGCGCCAGCTCCACTGGCTGCCAATTTGCTACCGGGCACAATTCAAAGTGCTGGCTTTAGCCTTTAAAGCCCTAAACGGTTCTGGCCCGATCTATCTGTCCGAACACATCTCCTCCTATGAACCAGTTAGGACGTTAAGATCATCTGGGGAGGCCCTGCTCTCAGTCCCGCCAGCCTCACAAGCACGCCTGGCGGGGACGAGAGACAGGGCCTTCTCTGTAGTGCCCCCCCGGCTGTGGAACGCCCTTCCTACAGACATTAGATCGGCCCCCTCCTTATTGGCATTCCGGAAGAGAGTGAAGACCTGGCTCTTTGAACAGGCTTTTAACTAAACAGTGCAATTGATTGTTTACTGGAATATGGATTAATGGACAACGAGATCGAATGCTGATTCTATTGATGAGACATGATGGATTGTTGTTTTGAGGTATTGTTGCATTGATGTTTTTGATGTTAATTAATTGATGCTATTGTTTTAAATGACTAATGATTTTGTACTGTGTTGCTGATACTGGTTGTTAACCGCTCTGAGTCGCCTGATGGCTGAGAAGAGCGGTATACAAGTAAAGTAAATAAATAAATAAATTTTGCTCCAGTGAATGAAAATACATCCTGCATATCAGATATTTCTCCAGCAAAGGATCACCGCCTTGTTGTGGCGCTGGAGCTTGAGCACCTCAATGATGTCATGAGCGAAACCGTGAAGCCACCCAAGACGGGACGGTCGTGGCAGAGAGGTCAGACCAAGCGTGATCCCTGGGGAAGGCAATGGCAAACCACCCCAGTATCCTTGCCAAGAAAACTAAATGGACCAGTACAACCAGAGATATGTCGGTATGCCATTGGAAGATGGGACTCCCAGGTCGGAAATGGCCAAAATGCTACTGGGGAGGAGCAGAGGATAAGTTCAACTAGCCCCAGATTTATTTGTCGTGTCAGAACAACCAGTCAAATTATATTACATTTCTAACAGAACAAAGCAAACAAGCAGATTACAAAATTGTATGAGAGTTGATTAAATGTCCTTTGACCAGTATCTGGCCACTTGGAGTGCTTCTGGTGTTGCTGCAAGAAGGTCCTCCCTTGTGCATGTGGCAGGGCTCAGGGTGCATTGCAGCAGGTGGTCAGTGGTTTGCTCTTCTCCACACTCGCATGTCGAGGATTCCACTTTGTAGCCCCATTTCTGAAGGTTGGCTCTGCATCTCGTGGTGCCAGAGCGCAGTCTGTTCAGTGCCTTCCAGGTCGCCCAGTCCTCTGTGTGCCCAGGAGGGAGTCTCTCGTTTGGTATCAGCCATTGGTTGAGGTTCTGGGTTTGAGCCTGCCACTTTTGGACTCTTGCTTGCTGAGGTGTTCCAGCGAGTGTCTCTGTAGATCTTAGAAAACTATTTCTAGATTTAAGTCGTTGACGTGCTGGCTGGTACCCAAACAGGGGATGAGCTGGAGATGTCTCTGCCTTGGTCCTTTCACTATTGGCTGCTACTTCCCGGCGGATGTCAGGTGGTGCAATACCGGCTAGACAGTGTAATTTTTCCAGTGGTGTAGGGCGCAGGCACCCCGTGATAATGCGGCATGTCTCATTATCACGGGGTGCCTGCGCCCTACACCACTGGAAAAATTACACTGTCTAGCCAGTATTGCACCACTAGCCCCAGATGTGATGACGCAGCTAGCTCAAAGCCGAAAGGAAGGCTAGCGGCCGACGATACTGGAGGTGAACGACGAATCCGATGCTCTAAAGATCAACACACCATAGGAACCTGGAATGTAAGATCTATGAGCCAGGGCAAATTGGACAAGATGGATGGATGGCATCCTTGAAGTGACTGGACTGACCTTGAAGGAGCTGGGGATGGTGACGGCCGACAGGGAGCTCTGGCGTGGACTGGTCCATGAAGTCACGAAGAGTCGGAGACGACTGAACGAATGAACAACAACAATCAGATATTTGCATTATGATTCATAACAGAGGCAAAATGACAGTTATGACGTAGCAACAAAAATAATGTTATGGTTGGGGGTCACCACAACATGCAGAACTATGTTAAAGGGTTGTAGCATTAGGAAGGTTGAGAAACACTGATCTAAGTCATTAATAAGTCGAGGCCCCTCTTGCTTTGCTGCATGGAAAATCCAGGTTTTAAAGCAGCCACGAAACAACCCGGCTTTGTCCCAGGCTAATATTTGCACGGCCAGCCAGCCAGTTTAAAAATAAAACTTACTCACTGCGGTAAACAAATCCTAGGAGGAAAACCTTGATTCATTCCTCCTCCTCAAGGGAAATTAACCCACGCCTCGTTTTGGTTGCTTCCCTAAGATCTACAGCATTAAAAGGAAAGAAATGCAGCTTTGGAAGGAAATGCTGTCTTGGTATCTACCCTCGCAGAAATTATAGTGCAGCTACACTATAGGATCAATGCAATTTGTCCGCACTTTAACTTCCATGGCTCAATGCTACGGGATCCCAGGAGTTGTAGTTTTATAAGCTCTGCAGCCTTCTCTGCCAAACTACGCAGGTCCCTCACCAAACTGCAAGTTCCAGGACTCCCTTGGTGTCAAAGTACACTATGTCTAATGTATATACCTTATCTAACCAATCTATATAAATAAAAATGTAATGTTCGTTTGTGGGATGAACAGAACTTGTAAACCACTGGACGAATTGACACCAAATTTGGACAGCATATATCTAACAACGCAATGTATGTCCTTCACTCAATAAATTTGATTTTGTCATTTGGGAGTTGTAGTTGCTGGGATTTATAGTTCACCTACCATCAAAGAGCATGATAGAATTGAACCAACTGGGGCATACAGGACTCCCATGACCAACAGAAAGCACTAGAAGGGTTTGGTGAGCATTGACCTTGAGTTTGGGAGTTGTAGTTAACCTACACGCAGAGACTACCATGGACTCAAACAATGATGGATCTGGACCAAACTTGGCACAAATAGGTTCTTGTGGGTTTTTTCGGGCTATAGGGCCATGTTCTAGAGGCATTTCTCCTGACGTTTCGCCTGCATCTATGGCAAGCATCCTCAGAGCATCCTCACTACCTCTGAGGATGCTTGCCATAGATGCAGGCGAAACGTCAGGAGAAATGCCTCTAGAACATGGCCCTATAGCCCGAAAAAACCCACAAGAACCTAGTGATTCCAGCCATGAAAGTAGTTAACCTACACCCAGAGACTACCATGGACTCAAACATTGATGGATCTGGACCAAACTTGGCACAAATATTCCATATGCTCAAATATGAACACAGATGGAGATTGGGGGAAATAGACCTTGACATTTGGGGGTTATAGTTGCTGGGATTTATAGTTCACCTACAATCAAAGAGTGTTCTGAGCCCCACCAACAACAGAATTGGGCCAAACTGCCCACACAGAACCCCCATGATCAGCAGAAAATACTCAAGGCCATCCAGTCCAACTCCCTTCACCAGGGCAAGAAAATGTAATTCCAGACTGGGCCACAGCAACGCTTGGCAGAGGACGGCTAGTGTCTAATGTATATGCCTTATCTAACCAATCTATATAAATAAAAATGTAATGTTCGTTTGTGGGAGTAACATAACTCATAAACCACTGGACGAATTGACACCAAATTTGGACAGCATACACTTAACAACCCAATGTATGTCCTTCACTCAAAAAGATTGATTTTGTCTTTTGGGAGTTGTAGTTGCTAGGATTTATAGTTCACCTACAATCAAATAGCATGATAGAATTGAACCAACTGGGGCATACAGGACTCCCATGACCAACAGAAAACACTAGAAGGGTTTGGTGAGCATTGACTTTGGGAGTTGTAGTTAACCGACACCAAGAGACCACAATGGACTCAAACAATGATGAATCTGGACCAAATTTGGCACAAATATTCCATATGCTAAAATATGAACACAGATGGCTTTTGGGGAAAATAGACCTTGACATTTGGGGGTTGTAGTTGCTGGGATTTATAGTTCACCTACAATCAAAGAGCATTCTGAACCCCACCAATGACAGAACTGGGGCAAACTTCCAGATCATGATCTGCAGAAAATACTGAAGGCCTTCCAGTCCAACCAGAAAAGGTAATCAAAGCCTTCCTAACAGAGATCCATCCAGCCATAGATATAGATATATATGATTCACACACAGAGAGATAGTTTCATAGATTTGAAAGGGACCCCTAAAGAAGGACTATGATATGTTGCATGTTCCAGAGTAGGCAAACCAGACAATCTCCACATCAACACTGACAAAGAAACAACAAGAAATACTGTTTACCCCCACAAGCATAAATAAATTACATAGATTAGAAACCAAAATTTTCTTATTACTTTATTTTCCAGATCACCAGACTGGGCCACAGCAACGCCTGGCAGGGGACAGCTAATAAATTATATCAGTCGCATCAGACATGCTCAGCCAGGCTAATGTTACAGCATTTCTTTATTCAAACAGCCTATTATGTTATATGTAATTTTGATGATGTTGTTGTTGTTTGTTGTATATGCTTTGATTTTATTGCTGTATTATGTTGTCCGGGCTTGGCCCCATGTAAGCCGCTCCGGGTCCCCATTGGGGAGATGGTGGCGGGGTATAAATAAAGTTTATTATAATATTATTATTATTTGGGACCCATCAATCCCCAAATTATTAGAAGGAGGTATTGTTTGTTTGGGATGTTAGGTAATATCACTTAAGATTGGTCCAGAACCATCGTTGGCTGGATTCAGTGCTCTCTGGATAAGGGAAAACTGCAACTCCCAGATTTCCAGGGTAATCACCCCCCAAACCCTGCAAGTATTCGCCGTTGGCCATGTTGGGTCTGTGTACCAAGTTTAGTGCTTTCTGGATGCAGATGAACTACAACTCCCAAAACAAAGGTCAATTTCCCCAATTCTCTGCAGCATATTCAGTTGGTCATGAGGTTTCTCTGTGCCAAGTTTGGTCTTGATCCATTGTCAGTGGGGGTCACTATTTCTCTGTATGCAGATGAACAATAATTCCCGTAAATCACAGTCAATGTCTCCTAAAATTCTGTTCGTCATGGGGAATCTGCATGCCAAGTTTGGTCCCAGTCCATCATTTGTGGGGATTGCAGTGATCTGTGAGAGCTGAATTGTGAGAAGGTACTGCAAATCCCATCATCCGTGGTACATCCTCCTACAAACTGCTGCAGGATGTAAAGTGGGTCACGAGGGAGAGGGGGAATGTGTGCAGAGTTTGGTTCGGGTCTGTCATTTGTGGAGGTCACAGTGGTCTCAGGAACTGTGGGAACAGAAGTGATGAAAATACTGCAAATCCCATCATCCATGGTTCATTCTCTCCCAAACTTCACCAGGATGTGAGGTGGGTCATGGGGTTATGTGTGCCAAGTTTGGTCCAAGTGCCATCATCCATGGGCCATCCTCCCCCAAACTGCACCAGTATGTAAAGAGGGTCATGGGGGCTCTGTATGCCAAGTTTGGTCATGATCCATCATTGATGGTCTGTGGGAGTGGAAGTGATTGAAAGTACTTCAAGTCCCATCATCCATGGTCCATCCTCCCCCCCAAACTACTGCAGCACATAAAGTGGGTCATGGGGGGTCTGTGTGTCAAGTTTGGCCCAGGTCTGTCATTCGTGGGGGTCACAGTGGTCTCAAGAACTGAGTGAAAGTACTGCAAGTCCCATCATCCATGGCCCATCCTCCCCCAAACTGCACCAGGATATAAAGAGGCTCATGGGGGCTCTGTAAGCCAAGTTTGGTCATGATCCATCATTGATGGGGGTGAAAGTGATTGAAAGTACTGCAAATCCCATCATCCGTGGTTCATTCTCTCCCAAACTTCACCAGGATGTGAGGTGGGTCATGGGGTTATGTGTGCCAAGTTCGGTCCAGGTCTGTCACTCGTGGGGGTCGCAGTGATCTACAAACACTGGCTTTTATTATACATAGAGATAGATAGCTTGATAGATAGAAAAGATAGATAGATAGATTTTTACATGACAACAACCGACGTATCATATTATGAAGTGCTAATAAAAAGGAGAATAGGCTTCTCTGATTGTCTGACACACTGAGCCAAATGCATTCAAATCCTTAGGTTTTCAAATGGTCCAAAGAGGTATTTCCCCACAGTGTTATAAAACCACAAAAGCCAAGATGCATCATGCTTGGATTTTAGACAGGTAACCGCATCCTCCATAATCATTAGTCACAGCCCTGCAAATATACTAACAAATATTTCCTTTGTACACGCGTGACATCCAATTTGTTGCCGATTAGGATACGCTGCCCTTTGCTCCACGAGAACGAGAGCCTTTAGTGCTTCTTTACAAGCCAATAATCTTCACACGAGTTTCAGGCCCTCAAAGCATGAGATCGAAAGGCATTTTGGGAAAATATGGTCGTCGTTCCGAGGAGTTAATTGCATGCAAACGACTTTGTGCAATTAAATGCATAATTCCTGAGGTTAGCCAGAAAAGATAAGGAACTATTTTTTAAACAAGCAGCACATGGAAGTGGAAGAAGACAATAGAATAGGAAGGACAAGAGACCTCTTCCAGGAAATTAGAAACATTGAATGTATTGTCGAAGGCTTTCATGGCCGGAATCACTGGGTTGCTGTAGGTTTTTTCGGGCTATATGGTCATGGTCTAGAGCAGTGTTTCTCAACATGGGAGTCGGGACCCCTGGGGGGGGGGTCACGAGGGGGTGCCAGAGGGGTCGCCAAAGACCATCAGAAAACATAGTATTTTCTGTTGGTCATGGGGGTTCTGTGTGGAAAGTTTGGTCCAATTCTATCGTTGGTGGGGTTCATTGTGGGTGAACTATAAATCCTAACCATTACAACTCCCAAATGGCAAGGTCTATTTTCTCCAAACTTTAGCAGTGTTCACATTTGGGCATATTGAGTATTTGTGCCAAGTTTGATCCAGATCCATCATTGCTTGAGTCCACAGTTCTCTGGATGTAGGTGAACTACAACTCCAAAAACTCAATGACAACGTCCACCAGACCTTCCCAGTGTTTTCTCTTGGTCATGGGAATTCTGTGTGCCAAGTTTGATTCAATTCCATCATTGGTGGAGTTCAGAAGGCTTTCTGATTTTAGGTGAACTATAAATCCCAGCAACTCCAGCATTACCAAATGACAAAATCAATCACCGCCAACCCTACCAGTATTCAAATTTGGGCATATTGGGTATTTGTGCCAAATTTGGTACAATGACTGAATATACATCCTGCATATCAGGTATTTACATTACAATTCATAACTGTAGCAAAATGACAGTTATGAAGTAGCAATGAAAATAACGTTATGGTTGGGGGTCACCACAACATGAGGACCTGTACTAAGGGGTCGCGGCATTAGGAAGGTTGAGAACCACTGGTCTAGAGGCATTCTCTCCTGACGTTTCGCCTGCATCTATGGCAAGCATCCTCAGAGGTAGTGAGGTCTGTTAGAATTAGGAGAGAGGGTTGTTATATCTGTGGAATGACCAGGGTGGGACAAAGGACTCTTGTCTGCTGGAGCTAGGTGTGAATGTTTCAACTGACCACCTTGATTAGCATATAATGGCCTGACAGTGCCTGGAGCAAACTTTTGTTGAGAGGTGATTAGATGTCCTTGTTTGCTTCCTCTCTGTTGTTGTGCTGTTGTAATTTTAGAGTTTTTTTTAATACTGGTAGCCAGATTTTGTTCATTTTCATGGTTTCCTCCTTTCTGTTGAAATTGTCCACATGCTTGTGGATTTCAATGGCTTCTCTGTGTAGCCTGACATGGTGGTTGTGAGGGTGGTCCAGCATTTCTGTCTTCTCAAATAATATGCTGTGTCCAGGTTGGTTCATGAGGTGCTCTGCTATGGCCGATTTCTCTGGTTGAAGCAGTCTGCAGTGCCTTTCATGTTCCTTGATTCGTGTTTGGGCAATGCTGCGTTTGGTGGTCCCTATGTAGACTTGTCCACAGCTGCATGGTACACGGTAGACTCCTGCAGAGGTGAGAGGATCCCTCTTGTCCTTTGCTGAACGTAGCATTTGTTGGTTTTTCTTGGTGGCTCTGTAGATAGTTTGTATGTTGTGTTTCCTCATCAGCTTCCCTCTGCGGTCAGTGGTTCCCTTGATGTATGGCAGGAACACTTTTCCTCTGGGTGGATCTTCGTCTTGACTCTTGTGGCTTGTTCGTGGTCTTGCAGCTCTTCTGATGTCTGAGGTGGAGTCTCCATTGGCCTGGAGAGCCCAGTTGAGGTGGTTCAGTCCATCTTGGAGGAGGTGGGCTTCACAGATTCTTTTTGCACGTTCTGCCAATGCTTTAATGGTGCTTCTTTTTTGACTTGGGTGATGGTTGGAGTTTTTATGTAGATAGCTATCTGTGTGTGGGGGTTTTCTGTCAATGGTGTGACCCAATTGTTGATCTGGTTTGCGGGTGACTAGGACATCTAGAAAAGGCATCTAGAACTGAACCACCTCAACTGGGCTCTACAGGCCAATGTATACTCCACCTCTGACATCAGAAGAGCTGCAAGACCACGAACAAGCCATGAGAATAAAGATGAAGATCCACCCAGAGGAAAATGTTCTTGCCATACATCAAAAACCTACAACAACCCAGAAACATAGAAGGTAAATTTCAGGCAAAAATGGGCACGATCAAAAACAAAGATGACAAAGATGCAACGGAAGCTGAAGACATCAAGAGAAGTTGGTGAGACTATACAGAAGATCTGTATAGGAAGGATAATAATATTGGATAGCTTACAGAAGATCTGTATAGGAAGGATAATAATATCAGATAGCTTTTGTTGAGTGAATTAGAACCAGACATCCTGAGGAGTGAGGTTGAATGGGTCTTAAGAAGCACAGCTAATAACAAGGCAGCAGGAGATGATGGGATCCCAGCTGAACTGTTTACAATCTTGAAAGATAATAATAATAATAATAATAATAATAATAATAATAATCTTTATTTATACCCCGCCACCATCTCCCCAATGGGGACTCGAGGCGGCTTACATGAGGCCAAGGCCAAACAACAAATTGCAACAGAGTAAAACCAAAAAAGCAAACCGAAAATGCAAACAATAAACAACATCGTAATTACATAAAACATGTGAATGCATAACAATATAAAATTACGATAAGCACAAACACAATGACAATGGGCGGGCTACATGTAATGATTAAAAGAAAAACTAATTAAAAACTAATTTAAAACTCGGGGGAGATGAAAGAGAAGCAGGTTATTTGCGGAGGATTGCTCATTATAGCGGGGGTTGTGGAATCAAGCTTGCCCACGAGGGGGGGATACTCCAATGACAAAACGTTGAGGCTAAGCAATAATGTGAGATTGTGTACCTACACACCAAAGGCACAGTGGAAGAGCCAGGTTTTAAGGTTCTTTTTAAAGGTTTCTAGGGTAGTAACAGAAGCTGAAGACATCAAGAGAAGTTGGTGAGACTATACAGAAGATCTGTATAGGAAGGATAATAATATCGGATAGCTTTGACCGTGTGGTGAGTGAATTAGAACCAGACGTCCTGAGGAGTGAGGTTGAATGGGCCTTAAGAAGCATTGCTAATAACAAGGCAGCAGGAGATAATGGGATCCCAGCTGTACTGTTTACAATCTTGAAAGATGATGCTGTCAAGGTGATGCATGCCATATGCCAGTAAATATGGAAAACACATGAATGGCAATAAGATTGGGGAAAAATCCACTTCTATTCCCATACCAAAAAAGGGAAATGCTAAAGAGTGCTCAAACTTCCATACAGTTGCACTTATTTCACATGCCAGTAAAGAAATCCTGCAAGGTAGACTCCAACAATAAATGGAGAGAGAGTTGCCAGATGTACAAGCTGGGTTTAGAAAAGGCAGGGGAACGAGAGATGCAATTGCCAATATCTGCTAATAATGGAGGAAGGAGTTCCAGAAAAGCATCTCTTCCTGAAAAGCCACTGCCAGAAGGGACAGAGAGTTTCATCTGTGCTGATGATCGTGCCATTACCGCTCAAGCAAGGAGTTTTGAGATGGTTGAACAGAAGCTCTCCAAAGCTCTAGGTGCTCTTACAGGGAAAACCAGCTGATCCCTAACCCATCTAAAGCACAGACATGTGCCTTTCACCTTAAGAACAGACAAGCATTCCGAGCTCTGAGGATCACCTGGGAAGGAATCCCACTGGAGCATTGCAGTGCACCCAAATACCCGGGAATCACTCTGGACCGTGTTCTGACCTACAAGAAGCACTGCCTGAACATCAAGCAAAAAGCGGGCGCTAGAAACAATATCATATGAAAGCTGACTGGCACAACCTGGGGATCACAACCAGACACAGTGAAGACATCTGCCCTTGTGCTTTGCTACTCTGCTGCTGAGTATGCATGCCCAGTGTGGAACACATCTCACCACGTTAAAACAGTGGATGTAGCTCTTAATGAGACATGCCACATCATCACGGGGTATCTGCGCCCTACACCACTGGAGAAACTACATTGTTTAGCTGGTATTGCATCACCTGACATCCCCGGGAAGTAGCAGTCAATAGTGAAAGGACCAAGGCAGAGACATCTCCAGCTCATCCCCTGTTTGGGTATCAGACAGCACGTCAACGACTTAAATCAAGAAATAGTTTTCTAAGATCTACAGAGACATTCGCTGGAACACCTCAGCAAATGAAAGTCCAAAAGTGGCAGGCTCAAACCCAGAACCTCAACCAATGGCTGATACCAAATGAGAGACTCCCCCCTGGGCACTGGGCGACTTGGAAGATGCTGAACAGACTGCGCTCTGGCACCATGAGATGCAGAGCCAACCTTCAGAAATGGGGCTACAAAGTGGAATCCTCGACATAAGAGTGTGGAGAAGAGCAAACCACTGACCACCTGCTGCAATGCACCCTGAGCCCTGCCACATGCACAAGGGAGGACCTCCTTGCGGCAACACCAGAGGCACTCCAAGTGGCACTCCAAGTG
The DNA here is from genome assembly GCF_037176765.1 of Anolis sagrei. Classification (NCBI taxonomy): domain Eukaryota; kingdom Metazoa; phylum Chordata; class Lepidosauria; order Squamata; family Anolidae; genus Anolis; species Anolis sagrei. Next base: position 30,649,258 of record NC_090030.1, on the reverse strand, counting down.
GTCAAAGGACATTTAATCAACTACCAAGCTTGCAAACTTTGTGTTTTGTTTGTTTGTTTGTTAAAAATGCAATACAACGGTTTGGTTTGCTCCTGACACAATAAAAAAATATATTCCTGTTTAGTTCACTATTCTAAAGCCTTTGACTGTGTGGATCATAATAAATTGTAGCAAGTTCTTGGTGGTATAGACCAAGCCACCTTGTCTCTCTCCAGAGGAATCTGTATAACGACCAAGTAGCAACAGGAAGAACAGACCAAAGAACAAGAGACTGGTTCAAGATTTAGTATGGCAGGGCTGTATACTCTCACCCTCCATATTCTACTGTATGCAGAGGACACCATGCGACGTGCAGGTCCTGACAAATCCAAGACTGGAGTTAAAATTGCTGGAAGAAACATTAACAACCTTAGGTATGCAGATGATACCACTTTGATGGCCGAAAGCGAGGAGGAGTTAAGGAGCTTTCTAACCAAGGTGCAGGAAGAAAGTGCAAAAGCTGAGTTACAGATAAACATTTAAAAAAAAACCAAGATGATGACAACCAGACTAATTGATAACTGGGTTGTTGCAGGCTATATGGCCATGTTCTAGAAGCATTCTCTCCTGAAACATTCACAACTACCTCCAACGGACAAGAGTTCTTTCTCCCACCCTGGACATCATTCCACAGATTTATTATTTATTTACAGCATTTATATGCTGCCCTTCTCACCCCGAAGGGGACTCCGAGCGGCTTACAAGATATATTTCCATACAATATATTATATTATTAGCATATTTATTTATTTATCGTGTCATCAGCAACCATTGTTTTACAATTCTAACAGAGCAAAACAAACACAGAGATTAAAAAGAAAAAGAAAAAAAAACCACACAGATTTTGTAAATTTGGTATTTGGTTAAATGTCCTTTGAGCAGTATCTGGCCACTTGGAGTGCCTCTGGGGTTGCCGCAAGAAGGTCCTCCATCGTGCATGTGGCAGGGCTCAGGGTGCATTGCAGCAGGTGGTCAGTGGTTTGTTCTTCTCCGCACTCGCATGCCGAGGATTCCACCCTGTAGCCCCATTTCTTGAGGTTGGCTCTGCATCTCGTGGTGCCAGAGCGCAATCTGTTCAGCGCCTTCCAAGTCGCCCAGTCTTCTGAGTGCCCAGGGGGGAGTCTCTCATCTGGTATCACCCATGAATTGAGGTGCTGGGTTTGGGCCTGCCACTTTTGGACTCTCGCTTGCTGGGGTGTTCCAGCGAGTGTCTCTGTAGTTCTAAGAAAACTATGTCTTGATTTAAGTCATTGACGTGCTGGCTGATACCCAAACAAGGGATGAGCTGGAGATGTCTCTGCCTTGGTCCTTTCACTATTGGCTGCTACTTCCCGGCGGATGTCAGGTGGTGCAATACCGGCTAAGCAGTGTAATTTCTCCAGTGGTGTGGGTCGCAGACACCCCGTGATAATGCGGCATGTCTCATTAAGAGCCACATCCACTGTTTTAGTGTGATGAGATGTGTTTCACACTGGGCATGCATACTCATGATAGTACACTATCAGTAATATATATTACTATATTGCACTGTACCATTATATTGTAATATTATTAGTAATATTACATGTAATGTAAATATAAAATTATATTATTGTATTATTAGTAGTAGTATTATATTGTATTACGTTATAATATTATAAATATTATATGTATATACAATATACTATATTATAATATAGTATTATATATACAGATATATAAACCACATTTTCCTAGTTTCCAACAGACTTCACAACCTCTCAGGATGCCTGCCATAGATGCAGGCAAAACATCAGGAGAGAATGCTTCTAGACCCCTTAATCCAGTTCCTCATGTTGTGGTGACCCCCAACCATAACATTTTTGTTGCAACTTTATAACTGTCATTTTGCTAGTGTTATGAATCGCAATGTAAATATCTGATTTGCAGGATGTATTTTCATTCACTGGACCAAATTTGGCACAAATACTGCAAATTTTGGATACTGGTGTGGTTGCAGAGGGGATTGATTTTGTCATCTGGGAGTTGTAGTTGCAGGGATTTATAGTTCATCTACAATCAAAGAGCGTGCACTGATCTTGAGTTTTGGAGTTGTAGTTCACCTACATCCAAAGAGAACTGTGGACTCAAACAATGATGGATTTGGACCAAACTTGGCATGAATACTCAATGTGTCCAAATATGAACACTGGCGGAGACCTTGACATTTGGAAGTTGTAGTTGCTGAGATTTATAATTCACCTACAATCAAAGAGTATTCTGAACTCCACCAATGATGGAATTGAACCAAATTTGACACACAGAACTTCCATGGCAGCAGAAAATACTGGAAAGGTTTGGTGGGCATTAATCTTGAGTTTTGGAGTTGTAGTTCACCTACTTCCAGAGAGCACTGTGGACTCAAACAATGATGGATCTGGACCAAACTTGGCATGAATACTTAATATGCCCATATATGAACATTGGTGGGGTTTGTGGAAAATAGACCTTGACATATGTGAGTTGTAGTTGCTGGGATTTATAGTTCACCTACAATCAAAGAGCACTGTGAACTCCACAAACAATGGAATTGAACCAAACTTGGCACACAGAACTCCCATGGCAAGAGTTCTTTCTCCCAACCTGGACATTATTCCATATATATATATATATAAACCATATTTTCCTAGTTTCCAACAGACCTCACAACCTCTGAGGATGCCTTTCGTAGATGTGGGCGAAACGTCAGGAGAGAATGCTTCTGGGACATGGCCAGAGAGCCCAGAAAACTCACAGCAACCCAAAATCCATTCTCTTCCTTTCTCTCCCTCTTTGACTGCTCTGGCTCAACGCTATAGGCTCAAACACAGGGAGTTGTGGTTTGACAAGGTCTGCCGAAGGGGTTCAGGAAACTGCAGATCCCAGGACCCTGCCCCATGGAGCCAGGGCAGCTCAAGCGGTGCAGGAGGGACAGGGAGACCTACCTTCTCCAGGCGAGGCCGGGCTGGGCTCCTCTCATCTCTTGGGGAGCCTCTTCTCTCTCCCTAACGCGCACAATCCGGATCCAATCCGGGTCGGGGTGGAAAGGCGAGCCCTTTGACGCACGGAGGCGAGTGGAGACACGTCGGGGAAAAGCGGAGCCAGTTTGGAGCCGAGGAAGAAGAGGAGGAGGAGGAGGAGGAGCCAGGAAGAGGAGGAGGGACCTCGCACGTGGAAATGAGGCACTAGGCCAGTGGTTCCCAACCTTCCTAATACCGCGACCCCTTAATACAGTTCCTCATTTGTGGTGACCCCCAACCATGAAATTATTTTCGTTGCTACTTCATAACTCTCACTTTGCTACTGTTGTGAATTGTCATGTAAATATCTGATAGGCAGGATGTATTTTCATTCACTGGACCAAATTTGGCCCAAATACCAGATACGCCCAAATTTGAATAGTGGTGGGGTTGGGGGGATTGATTTTGTCTATTGGAGTTGTAGTTGCTGGGATTTATAGTTCACCTACAATCAACGAGCATTCTGAAGTTCACCAACAATGGAATTGAACCAAACTTGGCACACAGAACTCCCATGACCAGGAGGAAATACTGGGTCTGGTGGACATTGACCTTGAATTTTTGGAGTTGTAGTTCACCTACATCCAGAGAGCACTGTGGATTCAAACAATGATGGATCTGGACAAAACTTGGCACAGATACTCACTATACCCAAATGTAAGCACTGATGGAGTTTGGGGGAAAATAGACCTCAGCATTTGGGAGTTGTAGTTGCTGGGATTTATAGTTCACCCACAATGAAATAGCATTCTGAACTTCACCAACGCTAGAATTGGATCACTCTGGGCTCAAACAATGATGGATCTGGACCAAACTTGGCACAGATACTCGCTATGCCCAAATGTAAGCACTGATGGAATTTGGGGGGAAATAGACTTTGACATTTGGGAGTTGTAGTTGCTGGGATTCATAGTTCACCTACAATCAAAGAGTATTCTGAAGTTCACCAACAATGGAATTGAACCAAACTTGGCACACAGAACTCCCATGACCAAGAGGAAATACTGGGAGGGTCTGGTGGACACTGACCTTGAATTTTTGGAGTTGTAGTTCACCTACATCCAGAGAGCGCTGTGGATTCAAACAATGATGGATCTGGACAAAACTTGGCACAGATACTCACTATGCCCAAATGTAAGCACTGATGGAGTTTGGGGGAAAATAGACCTCAGCATTTGGGAGTTGTAGTTGCTGGGATTTATAGTTCACCCACAATGAAATAGCATTCTGAACTTCACCAATGCTAGAATTGGATCACTCTGGGCTCAAACAATGATGGATCTGGACCAAACTTGGCACAGATACTCACTATGCCCAAATGTAAGCACTGATGGAGTTTGGGGGAAAATAGACCTCAGCATTTGGGAGTTGTAGTTGCTGGGATTTATACCTCTAATTCTTTCTCAACCTCCTCCTCTTTTTCTTCTCCCACTTCTCATCTTCTCTTCCTCCTCCTCTTCGTCTTCTTCCTCCTCAGCATCCTCTTCACATTCTTCTTCCTAATCTTCTTCCTCTTCTAATACTTCTTCTTCCTCATCCACTTCTCCTTCCTCCTCATCTTTCTCTTCTTCCTATTCTTCTTCCTCCTCCTCATTCTCTTCTTCCTCTTCTTCATCTTCTTCTTCTTCCTCATCCTTTTCTCCTTCCTCCTCTTCTTTCTCTTCTTCTAATTCTTCACCCTCTTCTCCATCTTCTTCCTATTCTTCTTCCTCCTCATCATTCTCTTCTTCATCATCTTCTAATTCTTCTTCTTCCTCATCCTTTTCTCCTTCCTCCTCTTCTTTCTTTTCTTCTAATTTCTCCACCCCCTCTTCTCCTTCTTCTTCTTTCTTCTCTTCTTCCTCTTCTTCATCTTCTAATTCTTCTTCTTCCTCATCCTTTTCTCCTTCCTCCTCTTCTTTCTCTTCTTCTAATTTCTCCTCCCCCTCTTCTCCTTCTTCTTCTTTCTTTTCTTCTTCCTCTTCTTCCTCTTCTAATTCTTCTTCTTCCTCATCCACTTCTCCTTCCTCCTCATCTTTCTCTTCTTCTAATTCTTCATCCTCTCCTCCGTCTTCTTCCTATTCTTCTTCCTCCTCATCATTCTCTTCTTCATCTTCTTCATCTACTAATTCTTCTTCTTCCTCATCCTTTTCTCCTTCCTCCTCTTCTTTCTCTTCTTCTAATTTCTCCTCCCCCTCTTCTCCTTCTTCTTTCTACTCTTCTTCCTCCTCATCATCCTCTTCTTTCTTCTCTTCTTCCTCTTCTTCATCTTCTAATTATTCTTCTTCCTCATCTTCTACTTCCTCCTCTTATTTATCTTCTTCTCATTCTTTCACCTCCTCCTCTACTCCTTCTTTTTACTCTTCTTCTTTCTCATCTTCTAATTCTTCATCCTCCCCTTCTCCCTCCTATGCTTCTACATACTCTTCTTCTAATTCTTCCCCCTCCTCTTATAATTCTTCTTGCTTCTCTTCTTCCTCTTCTTTATCTTCTAATTATTCTTGCTCTTCTCCTACTTCTTTCTACTCTTCTCCCTTGACTTCTCCTTCTTCTAATTCTTCCTCCTACTGCCTCTCCTTCTTTCTACTCTTATTCCTTGACTTTTTCTACTTCTTCTTATTCCTCCTCCTCCCCTTCTTCCTCCTCCTATTTTCCTTCCTTTTCTTCCTCCTCTTCTTCCTCTTCTAATTCTTCTTCCGCTTCTCCTTCTTCTTTCTACTCTTCCTCCTCCTCTTCTTTCTCTTCTTCCAATTCTTTCTCCTCCCCTTCTTCTCCTTCTTCCTACTCTTTTCCCTTCTCTTCTTCATCTTCTTCTATTTTTTTCTTCTTCCTCCCCTTCTTTCTCCTCCTCCTGCTCTTCTTCTTCTTCCTCTCTGAATTCACCTTCTATCTCGCAGCCCAGAAACTGTTACAATACTGCATGATTTTTAGTGTCAGCCACTTTGATTCTCCTTTGGTAGAGAAGAAGTGGAACATAAATACTCCTCCTACTACCACTAATGAAAAAAAAAAGAACAATGCAATTTAAAATCCACCCAGTTTTAAGTAGGGAAGAGTGTGAGCCATAGAAAGAATAGGAACATCACTCCCCAACTGGAGCAAACAAAAGCTCCTCCAGTGTCCCTGGGTTTGTAAGATTGGTCTTCCCATCAGCCCCAGACTATTACTTATCATTGTTGTTGTTTTTGTTGTTGTTATTATTATTATTATTATTCCCAGCAAACTCTATGACTCCACAAGACAGTTTAAGGGGTGTCAAGTTGCATTCATTCATGTAGATCAGTGTTTTCTCAACCTTCCTAATGCCGCAACCCCTTAATACAGTTCCTCATTTGTGGTGACCCCCAACCATAACATGATTTTTGTTGCTACTTCATCACTGGGATTTTGCTCCTGTTATGAATCGTAATGTACGTATCTGATATGCAGGATGGATTTGCATTCACTGATCCCAATTTGAAACAAATATCTGATACACACAAATTTGAATACTGGTGGGGTTGGGGAAGGGTGTTATTGATTTTATCATTTGGGAGTTGTAGTTGCTGGGATTAATAGTTCACCTACAATCAAAGAGCATTCTCAACTCCACAAATGATGGAACTGAATCAAACTTGGCGCACAGAACTCTCGTGACCTACAGAAAATACTGGAAGGTATTGTCGAAGGCTTTCATGGCTGGAATCACTAGGTTCTTGTGGGGTTTTTTAGGCTATAGGGCCATGTTCTAGAGGCATTTTCTCCTGACGTTTCGCCTGCATCTATGGCAAGCATCCTCAGAGGTAGTGAGGCCATAGATGCAGGCGAAACGTCAGGAGAAAATGCCTCTAGAATATGGCCCTATAGCCCAAAAAACCCCACAAGAACCTAATACTGGAAGGGTTTGGTGGGCATTGACCTTGAGTTTTGGAGTTGTAGTTCACCTACATCCAGAGAGCACTGTGGACTCAAACAATGATAGATCTGGACCAAACTTGGCACGATTCCTCAATATGTCCAAATGTAAACACTGGTGGAGTTTGGGGAAAACAGACCTTGACATTTGGGTGTTGTCGTTACTGGGATTTATAGTTCCCCCAAACTCCAACTGTGTTCATATTTGGGCATATAGAATATTTGTGCCAAGTTTGATCCAGACCATAATTGTTTGAGTCCACAGTGCTCTCTGGATGTAGGTAAACTATAACTCCAAAACTCAAGATCAATGCCCACCAGACCCTTCTACTGTTTTCTGTTGGTCTTGGAAGTCCTGTGTGCCAAGTTTGGTTCAATTCCATTGTTGGTGGAGTTCAGAATGCTCTTTGATTGTAGGTGAACTATAAATCCCAGCAACTACAACTCCCAAATGACAATACGAATTTCTTTGAGTGAAGAACATACATTGGGTAGCTAGGTGTATTGTGTCCAAATTTGGTGTCAATTCATCCAGTGTTTTTGGAGTTATGTTAATCCAATAAACTAACATTACATTTTATCATTTTAGCAGATCATCCGGAGTTTCGGGGTACGGTGTCATCTGTACGCGGATGATGTCCAACTCTGTCACTCCTTCCCACCCGCTACTAAGGAGGCTGTCGAGGTCCTGAACCGGTGCTTGGCCACTGTAACGGTCTGGATGAGGGCGAACAAATTGAAATTGAATCCAGACAAGACAGAGGTACTCCTGGTCAGTTGCAAGGCCGAACAGGGTATAGGGTTACAGCCTGTGTTGGATGGGGTCGCACTCCCCCTGAAGACGCAGGTTCGCAGCTTGGGTGTGACCCTGGACTCATCGCTGAGCCTGGAACACCAGGTCTCGGCGGTGACCAGGGGAGCATTTGCACAGCTAAAGCTTGTGCGCCAGCTGCGCCCGTACCTTGGGAAGTCTGACTTGGCCACGGTAGTACACGCTCTGGTTACATCCCGTTTAGATTACTGCAACACTCTTTACGTGGGGTTGCCTTTGAAGACAGCTCGGAAGCTCCAACTAGTCCAACGCTCGGCAGCCATGATTTTAACAGGAGCGGAGCGCAGGGAGCATACAACCCCCCTGTTGCGCCAACTCCACTGGCTACCGATCTGCTACCAGGCTGAATTCAAAGTGCTGGCGTTGGCCTTTAAAGCCCTAAACGGTTCTGGCCCAAGCTACCTATCTGACCGCCTCTCTGCCTATGAACCCACCAGGACTTTGAGATCTTCTGGGGAGGCCCTGCTCTCGATCCCGCCTGCTTCTCAGGCTCGGCTGGCGGGGACGAGAGATAGGGCCTTCTCGGTGGTGGCTCCTCGGCTGTGGAACGCCCTTCCTGTGGATATTAGACTAGCACCATCTCTAATGGTATTCCGCAAAAAGGTGAAGACCTGGCTGTTTGAGCAGGCGTTTGAATAATTAGTGCAATGATTGGTTAATGAACACTGGAATGGAACAATGGATGACGAATCTGGAACATGTTTTTGGTGACGAGACGACAGTGAATGGGTATTGTAGTAACTGTTTATTAATTGTGTAATGTGTTAGGTTGTTAACTGTTTCTATACTGTAGCACTGAATTTTTGCTGTTCGTATTGTTGTGAACCGCTGTGAGTCGCCTTCAGGCTGAGAACAGCAGTATATAAGTAAGATAAATAAATAAATAAATAAATATATAGATTATAATCAATAAATTATATTAATTTATTAATATATTTAATTTATTAATTTATGCAATGTTTTCGTCACAAAATAAAATTATATATATGCATGTATGAGTGTGTAACAGTCCAGATGCTTGCCAGATTTCGGGTTTCTCTTTCAGCCCTTTCAATTGTCGCCTGATATGTCCAGTGAAACTTTTATCTTGCCTGTTCCTCCTTTGTGGAATATTCTCCCCGCCGCCTGATTTCCCAGACAGAACACATCTCTTAAAATTCCATTCAAGGAAGCCACTTCTTTTTTCTCCCTTTTGCTGTCAAAACACAGTTCCTTTGATATCTCCGCTGCCACGGAAGGAGGAGGACTCCTATCAAGAAGATGAAGGGGAGGATTCACGCAGTTTCGAAACTTAAACAAGACTTCTGGAAATGCTCTTAGTTTTGAAAACCTTTTAGACGTATTACTACAATATAACTATCACCATTATATTTATTTATATCCTGCTTTCCTCTCTTAAATGAGACCCAAAGCAGCTCACATTAATGCAATTTAAAACCTGCAACATACAACAATTAATAATAATAATAATAATAATAATAATAATAATAAGGATCATTGATGTTGCAATCCCAGGCAACAGCAGGATTGAAGAGAAACAACTGGAAAAGCTGGCACGATATGAGGATTTACAGATTGAACTGCAAAGACTCTGTGTTTTAGCACCGTTAGAAGTTCTTTGGACATCCATTCTGGCTTCTTTGCACTTGTCCTATTTTTTCTTTATGTTGGCACAATTTGCAACTGCGCCTTGAGTATTTCACTCTTGAGAAATTCCCATCCATCCATAACTCCCTTGTCTTTTAGTATCTGTGTCCACAGTGTTTCCTTCATTTTTTGGAAATCAGCTCTCTTAAAGTCCAAAATGCGGGTTTGACTTGTCTTAGTTTTGGCCTTCCTTTGTACCTCAAATTGCAGGAGCACATGGTCACTTGCCCCTAAGGATCCTACCACTTCGACCGCATCGATCAGGTCCTCCGCATTTGTTAGGATGAGATCAAGAGTAGCCAATCCCCTTGTTGCCTCTTCTATCTTCTGGACCATGAAATTGTCTGCAAGGCAAGCGAGGAGTTTGTTGGACCTTGTACTCTTGGCCGTGTTTGTTTTCCAGCAAATATTGGGATAGTTGAAATCGCCCATAACTACTACATCTCTTCTCTGTGCCTGTTTAGTCAACTGTTGGCAGAAGACTTCATCAAGTTCTTCCTCCTGACTTGGAGGTCTGTAGTAGACGCCTACAATGAGATCTTTTTGAGTCCCAGTTCCCTTGATTCTTATCCAGATGCTTTCAAGCTGGTTTCCCAGATTGCTGTCTTGCATCTCTTCTGCAGTGTAACGGTTTTTGACATTTAAGGCTACTCCGCCTCCTCTCCCCTTTGTTCGGTTTCTGTGAAAGAGGTTATAGCCCTCGATGTCTACATTCCAGCGATAGGAGTCATCCCACCAGGTTTCAGTGATGCCTATGATATCATATTTGTGGTGTTGTGCTAAAAGTTGGAGTTTGTCATGTTTATTTCCCATGCTCTGTGCATTAGTGTAAAGACATGTGAGCCCCTGAGATCTTCCCCTGAGCTGTTTAATTGGGACTCCTGTGCTTTTGGTACTTGGTCCTCGTTGTGTTTGTGCAGCCCTCTGTTTAGCCTTCTGGCGGTTCACTGACATTATGGGTAAAGTAGTGTTCGCAAGGCTGTTGTCCCCCTCCCCCGGTGGGCCTAGTTTAAAGTGCACCTAATGAGGTTTGCGAGTCTGTGAGCAAAAAGGTGTTTTCCTACTTGTGTGAGATGCACCCCATCCCTTGCCAGTAGGCCATCCTCCTGGAACAGCAGGCCATGGTCGAGGAAGCCAAAGCGTTCCTCCTGACACCATTTTCTAAGCCAGTCATTGACCTGTACTATTATTCTGGCCCTTGTAGGACCGTGTTTTATGACTGGGAGGAGGGATGAAAAGACCACCTGTGCATTACATTGCTTTAGCTTTGTTCCTAGAGCTCGAAAATAATTTATGATCTTTTGAAAAGTATGCCTACCAGTATCATTGGTTCCTACATGAATCAACATGAGGGGAGGACGGTGATGGGGCTTGAGGAGCCTGGTGAGCCTCTGAGTGATATGGTGTATGTTTGCCCCCGGTAGACAGCATATTTCTTGAGCCATCCCATCTGGTCTGGAAATGACGGCTTCCGTTCCTCTAAGAAGGGAGTCGCCTACTACCAAGACCTGTTTACTTTCAGGATTGACAGGGCCCCTTTTGATTAGTATATAATGGCCTGGCTGTTGTTTGGTGTGGCTTGTTAGTGCCTGGGGCAATCTTTTGTTGAGAGGTGAATAGAGGTCCCTGATTGTTTCCTCTCTGTTGTTTTGCTGTTGTAATTTTAGAGTTTTTTAATACTGGTAGCCAGATTTTGTTCATTGAAAACAACAGAGAGGAAACAATCAGGGACATCTAATCACCCTCTCAACAAAAGATTGCCCCAGGCACTAACAAGCCACACCAAACAACTGCCAGGCCATCAAATGCCAATCAAGGTGATCAGTTGAAACATTCACACCTAGCTCCAACAGACATGAGTTCGTTGTCCCACCCTGCTCATTCCACAGGTATATAAACCCATTTTCCTAGTTCCAACAGACCTCACTCCCTCTGAGGATGCTTGCCAAAGATGCAGGGAAAATGTCAGGAGAGAATGCCTCTAACATGGTCATACAGCCCGAAAGAACCTACAACAACCCATCAAGTGTGCATCAACACTGCAGGGTCTGCATTTGACTGCCATGGCGCAATGATATGGACTCCTGGGAGATGTAGTTTGAGGAGGCACCAGCACTCTTAGGCAGCAAGGACTAAAACAGGACATTAGAAGATTAATGGGGGCTGTCCCTACCAATGTGGGCAATTATAGGATATGTGTAAACTGTTATCATGGTAAAGGATGGGAGAGAAGTCCTTGAGGGATTTTTTAAAATGTTGTTTGGCCACATGATTCCCAGTTTTGCCTCGCGAAGTGTTGGCAGATATGTGAGCCGGGCAACTGGTTTGTATCCTTGGTTGACTGGATTTGCATGCTCTCAAAGGCAGCTCTCTGCTGACGTTGCTTTCAAGCTTTTGCTGATGGGATTCGTTCTGGTGGAAGTGAAAAGGTGTGGAGAAAGGCCTGCAGAAAGAATGACTCAGGGAAGCTTTCTTTTGGATTGGTGAGTCATGCAAAGCGTTCTCTCCTGGAATTGGCCAACCGGTCTCAGGACTGCACAGATTTGAAGGCTGCTGCTGCTGTTGTGTGCTTTCAAGTCCTTTCAGACCTTTGGTGACCTTAAGGCAAACCTTATTCTTCTTCTTAGGCGATCCCTTATTGTCCGAGTAGGATAATCCTCCAGGGTGGGTCCGTAGGTGACAATGGAGCCCTATTCTTGATCTGCATCGTCTCCCGCAGTGAGGGCATTGGTTTCCAAGTGGAAAGCAGTCCCGGTCGGGGTTGGCTTGATGTACCTTCCTCTTGGCACGTTTCTCTCTTTCACCCTCCATTCGTGCCTCTTCAAATTCTGCAGCACTGCTGGTCACAGCTGACCTCTAGCTGGAGCGCTCAAGGGCCAAGGGCTTCCCAGTTCTCAGTGTCTATGCCAGAGTTTATAAGGTTGGCTTTGAACCCATCTTTAAATCTCTTTTCCTACCATTCCGTTCTTGAGTTTGGAATAGAGCGACTGCTTTGGGAGATGGTGGTCGGGCATCCGGACAACGTGGCCGGTCTAGCGGAGTTGATGACGGAGGACCATCACTTCAGTGCTGGTGGTCTTTGCTTCTTCCAGCATGCTGACATTTGTCCGCTTGTCTTCCCAAGAGATTTGCAGGATTTTCCGAAGGCAGCGCTGATGGAATCGTTCGAGGAGTTGCATGTGATGACTGTAGACAGTCCACGTTTCGCAGGCACATAGCAGGGTTGGGAGGACAATAGCTTTATAAATAAGCACCTTGGTATCCCTACAGATGTCCTGGTCCTCAAACATTCTCTGCTTCATTCGGAAAAATGCTACACTCGCAGAGCTCAGACAGTGTTGTATTTCGGTGTCAATGTTGACTTTGTGTTGTGGCTCAGCTGGAGCCTCAGGCAGAAGAAGATGTTCCTGTTGTTTTTGAAGAAGAATCTGAGGAGATTCGGTTTCAGATGATGTTTCTGATGTTAGGGAAACTAGCCAGCTACAGATGGAGGAGGATGGCTCCCAGCCTGACGATTCTCGGGAGCCTAACAAGCTATCCTACCTTGAGAGCAATGAAGATTTAGATAGGAAGGATTGCTTTCAATTCAAAGTTCACTGCAGTGTGAGGCTTGCTAACAAGAGGGAGGTTAGGGGTCAACGGAATGTGTTCATGCTGGGAAAGTATATTAAACGGGGTGTTTGAAGGCAAATCTTTGTCAGTGAAACTTCTGCGAACAACCTGGTAACTTCTTTGGATTGCCTTGGCTTTTGGGCAATGTTCTTGGCTTCCTGGGACTCTGTCTTGCTGTCATGGAATCGATGTTCTTTGGATTATGTTTCATGGATTCTTTGGATTATGTTTAATCTCATCCTAACAAATGCAGGGGACCTGATCGATGTGGTTGAAGTGATCGGATCCTTAGGGGCAAGTGACCATGTGCTCCTGCAATTTGAGGTACAAAGGAAGGCCAAAACTAAGACAAGTCAAACCTCCATTTTGGACTTTAGGAGAGCTGATTTCCGAAAAATGAAGGAAACGCTGATCAGCATTCCATGGACACAGATACTAAAAGATAAGGGAGTAACGAATGAATGGGAATTTCTCAAGAGTGAAATACTCAAGGCACAATTGCAAACTGTGCCAACAAAAAGAAAAAATGGGACAAGTGCAGAGAAGCCAGAATGGATGTCCAAAGAACTTCTAACTGTGCTAAAATACAAAAGAGACATGCACAAGAAGTGGAAAAAGGGAGAAATCACCAAAGGAGAATTCAAACAAATAGCCAACACCTGTAGGGAAATGGTCCGCAAGGCTAAAGGACAAAACGAGCTCAGGCTTGTTACTTCATAACTGTAATTCTGCTGCTGTTATGAATCGTAATGCAAATATCTGACATGCAGGATGTATTTTCATTCACTGGACCAAATTTGGCACAAATACCCAATACACCCACATTTGAATACTGGTGGGGTTGGGGGATTGATTTTGTCATTTGAGAGTTGTAGTTGCTGTAATTTATAGTTCACCTACAATCAAAGAGCATTCTGAACACCACTAACAATAGAAATGAACCAAACTTGGCACACAGAACTCCCATGACACACAGAAAACACTGGAAGTGCTTGGTGAGCATTGACCTTGACTTTTGGAGTTGTAGTTCATCTATATCCAGAGAACACTGTGGACTCAAAAAATGATGGATCTGGACCAAACTATGATTCTATGGCTTGCTTGGGTGTTGCAAGTTCTCCTATCCTTTCTCCTCCCTTCTTTCCTTCCTTCATTTCTTTGTAGGGAATTTTGCTTTGAAGGGAATTTTACTACTTCTTGGAAGAATGGGGTTGGACTTGATGGCCCATGAGGTTGAAGTCGGTAGGGAATTTAAAAGGGTCTGGTCCAGAAGGAGAGACCCTGCGGCCCTACCAAGGAGGGATCACTACGATGGTGAGCAAAGAGAAGCCCAAATTAAGATGATTTATTTTCCCTAGGTTCCCAAAAAGAATCTCACCAAAGTTGAAGGAAGCGCTACCGAGATGATTTATTAGCGATTCAGCTGAAAAGGATGCAGAGAGCAGCAATCGTGGGCCAAGCTAAGCATACATGAGTACAAATAAAGGCATTTTTATAGAAAAACAGAGTTGAGTGGTTCAAATCTCCCACTCCCTGCCCTCTGCCCAGCTTGAAGGTGATTGACCAGCATCTCAACAGCTGGGAGGAGGCTCAGCTGCCTCTCGAGCGCCTGGGCCAATCACAGGGCTTCTGCTGTGTGCCTGGGCCAATCAGAGGGCTTCCGCCAGCCTTGGCGCTCCAGCGAATCAGGAGAGAGGGAGGCGGGACAAGGGAATACAATGCATTCTTGAGTGGATTATGGAAACTCAGGAAATGTCCAAGGGGCTTGGTGAGTCCTAAAAGGCCTGCAAGCTAAGCCTTAGTATTGTCTCGTGAGTAATTACAATAAACATTGATGTTAGCGATATCGCCATAATCTGGGTTTTCCTTTTACGCTAAGACAGAGGAACAATGGGGAGAAATTAGGTAGATGTCTTCAGTGAGAGAGATTGAATGGGTTGGGTGACAGGTCAGGGGGGGGAAGCTTTCTGAAGGCTTCCCCCTGTCCTATTGAAATATAATCAAGGTTTGCCAAACGGCCGTTTCCCCCTGGTGGTCAAAACCTCCGAGACCAGTGGGTGCGACTCTTTGTTATAGTCCATGCAAGAAGTGTCCTTCAACTTTTTCAACTTGAAGTTCTTTCAACTGCTAATTTCTCCCTTTCCAGGGTCAGGGCAACTTCCTTATATTTTTATACATTTTTCCCAAGGAGAAGGGGAAGGGGGCCAAAGGGTCAGGAAAAGGTCAGATACACAGGGGGGAAATATGGAAATATAGAAATTATAGTACAGAGAATATACCCACTTCTCCCCCACCCCCACCCCCCCCCCCCCCCCGTGTCCTATAGGGAAATTGACAGGAGCCTTGATCACGGCGAAATATAAGTCCATAGTTCATTTTAGGAAGGTCCGTAGGTGAAAAGAATGTCCATGAAGGGAAAAGATTCCTTAATGTGTAGCAAAATGTTCAAGAAATCACGAAGAGGGGTCTAGGGATTCCACTGAGCCGAGATATGGAGCCCTGCAGTGCAAGCTTGTCCTTGGTCCTTGGAAAACTATAACTCTTCCCAGGGGCTGGAGCCAAGTGACCGATCTGCTCCCCAAAAGCCTCATGGGGTGACCGCATCAAGCCTCTGGGTCGAGGGGCTCCAGAAGGATGAAGAAACAGCGATGGCAGCGGCAGCACAGCAGCAGCGAGGCTTGGATTTGACAATCAGCTGTTTTTCCTTAAAAATATATTCTTAAAAATTCAAAGGTTATTCCCTGAGCGTAGGAGCCCAAAATGCAAAAAGCGAGATAGCAGATAGTGTTAGAATTTAGCTAGGAAAAATATGGCACCAAAATGGAGTCGATCCGTCAACTTGTGGATACGGGGGCCCGAGGGGTTTCCGTATCCGCAGTTTGAAGAAAGGCAGATTCAGCCTCCCTGGGACGCCTGGGGTAAATTCATGCTTTTAAGTTGAGTGAGTCAGGAAGAAGACACAAAGTATCATTCTGAAGAGGTGAAGGTTACAATTCAATTAGTCTTTATTTAGGGTTTGGTTACATTGTTTGGGCTGGGGAAAGAAGTGAAAGGAGAGAGCACAAGGCTGCAAAGAGTCCCTGGTTGAGGCTGCTTTTGGGGCACATTTCATCAGTGTTGGCCCAACTGCAGGAACTGCGGAACTCCCTGCGGCTGGTCAGATCAGCTTGAAAGCAGGGGCCTGGGGTGCCCTCGGCATCAAGGTCTCTTTCAACTCTAAGATTCTATGATTCTAAGGTTGGCATCCCTTGGAGGAATATATTTTCTGCTCTCACTTTGACAATAAATCAAAGTTCAGCCAGGGTCAAGTACATATCGGCAAAATGACGGCATTTTGAGCTTTGCCTGCTCCATTGTTGTTGGAGTGGAAATGAGTCAGAGGGGCATGAACTGAATCTAATCTTTCTTCACTCCCAATCCCTCTCCCTCCCTAAATGCAGCCCATTTGTTTACATCCTGCAACAGGAGTCTTCGAAATAGGGAGGAAAGTATTGGGAAAGGCCAGCCTTTCTTCTCTTACTGTAAGATGTTTTGGGCTGGCACTACCCTGCGTTCAATCACTTCTGTTACAGGTGAAGCAAAGACTCGCTGCGCTGAACTTCCCGAGCTTTTTGGTTAGCAAGGATTAAGATACTACTTCCAGCTTTTTAAAGGTGTCCCTTCCCCATATTATTTATGAGGATTTAAAGATGGAACTACAAAGATTCTGGCAAAGCCCATAACTGCAGTCCCAGTGGTGATCAGCACACTGGGTGTAGTGCCTAAGGACCTTGGCCTGAACTTAAAAACAATCGGGGCTGACAAAATTACTGTTTGTCAGCTGCAAAAGGCCACCCTACTGGGATCTGGAGGCATTAACCGCCAATACATCACACAGTCCTAGACACTTGAGAAGTGTCCGACGTGCGATCCAATACAACAGCCAGCATGGCAATCTTGTTTGCTATGGACTAATCTTGCTATGTCAATAATAATAATAATAATAATAATAATAATAATAATAATAATAATAGAACTGAAAAGACTTTGGCACAAATCAGTCAAGGTGGTCCCAGTGGTGATTGGCACACCGGGTGCAGTGCCTAAGGACCTTGGATTGTACTTAAAAACAATTGGCACTGACAAGATTACCATCTGTCAGCTGTAAAAGGACACCCTACTCAGATCTTCACGCATTATTTGTCGGTACATCACACAGTCCTAGACGCTTGGGAACTGTCTGATGTGTGATCAGATACAAAAGTGCTGCAGAGCTGGGTGTATATTATCTACACTGTAGAATGAATACATTTTGACACCACTTTGACTGCTATGAGTTACAAGCTGTGTAGATGCAGGGAATGCAGTGGATGGAGTGCACCTGGATTTCAGTAAAGCCTTCGACAAGGTTCACCATGACCTTCTGGCAAGGAAACTAGTCCAATGTGGGCTAGGCAAAACTACGGTGAGGTGGATCTGGAATTGGTTAAATGGACGAACCCAGAGGGTGATTCTCCCCAAGGCTTCCTCTTCATCCTGGAAAGAAGAGACGAGTGGAGTGCCATCAGGAGAGTTCCATCCTGGGCCCGGTCCTGTTCAACATCTTTATTAATGACTTAAATGAAGGGTTAGAAGGAAGGATCATCAAGTTTGCAGATGACACCAAATTGGGAGGGCCCATAGCCACCAGGATTTTGATTCGGGGGGGGGGGGGGGCTGAGTCTGAGTGAAAGAGGGTCTACCCTAGCAAACCTTTTGTATCATTACCCCAATACCCCCATGCATATGAGATATATTGAGATGGTGATGAGATCATGATATGAATAAACATACGTTTAAATAATGTACCAGTAAGGCCTTTTCGCAGACCACCATGAGAATTGGGGGGGGGGGGGGGCTGAAGCCCCCTAAGCCCCCCCCCCCCCCCCCCGGCTACATGCCTGGGAGGGATAGCCAGTACTACAGAGGACAGGAGCAGGATTCAAAACGATCTTTACAGATTAGAGAAATGGGCCAAAACTAACAAAATGAAGTTCAACAGGGACAAATGCAAGATACTCCACTTAGGCAGAAAAAACGAAATGCAAAGATACAGAAGGGGTCTGATACAGAATGGCTCGAGGGCAGTACGTGTGAAAGAGATCATGGAGTCCTCTTGGACAACAAGTTAAACCTGAGCCATCAATGTCATGTAGCGGCAAAAAAAGCCAGTGGGATTTTGGCCTTCATGAATAGGTGTCTAGTGTCTAGATCCAGGGAAGTCATGCTCCCCATGCTCTGTTCTGCTTTGGTTAGACCACACCTGGCATATTGTGTCCAATTCTGGGCTCCACAATTCAAGAGAGATCTTGACAAGCTGGAATGTGTCCATAGGAGGGCGACTCAAATGATCAAGGGTCTGGAGAACAAGCCCTATGAGTAGAGGCTTAAGGAGCTTGGCATGTTTAGCCTGAAGAAGAGAAGGCTGAGAGGAGATATGTATAAATATGTGAGAGGAAGCCACAGGGAGGAGGGAGCAAGCTTGTTTTCTGCTTCCATGGAGATTAGGACAAGGAACAATGGTTTCAGACTACAAGAGAGGAGATTCCATCTGAACATGAGGAAGAACTTCCTGACTGTGAGAGCCGTTCAGCAGTGGAACTCTCTGCCCCGGAGTGTGGTGGAGGCTCCTTCTTTGGAGGCTTTTAAACAGAGGCTGGATGGCTATCTGTCAGGGGGTGATTTGAATGCAATATTCCTGCTTCTTGGCAGAATGGGGTTGGACTGGATGGCCCAGGAGGTCTCTTCCAACTCTTTGATTCTATGACTATGACTTAATGTGGTGGAATCCTGGGAGTTGTAGTTTGGCAAGGCATTAGTTAAAATGGCAGGAATCCTGGGATTTGTATTCTGGTGAAGCACCAGCACTCTTTGCGAGAGAAGTGCATTGCACTTAAATGTGCCATCTGTTAAAACTTACTGAGTTTTTTAGATTTTCTAGTAACTATAAGTGCAAAGTATTATGTGGCTGCAGTTCTTATTGTTGGAGAAGGCCGGAAATGCTTTCCATTCCTCCAAAAAGTCTTCAATCGGTTTATTTTTCGAAGTCTGCATTAATTTGTCTCTTTGAGCAAACTCAGCAACCCATTCTTTTGTTGTTGGTGTTCCCAAATTCCTCATGGTGAATTTTCTGCTTTTTAAGGCAGTTCATCCACATATCTTCAACACAAATATGCTTCCTTCTCACCTGGGAGTAACTACATGTAAACATGCCAGAGCCAAACACCTTCTGGCAAATTTCCTGATGAGCGTTCATTCTGGCCCAATAAAACAACTTTTCCTGCAATTAACAGCTTGTTCACCAACTTTTTGGAGGTTCCTCAGCCGATCAAATTAAAACCCTAACTGGGCCAGAACATTCCTGGGATCGTCAATGGAAGAGGTGAGTCTTTCAAGTTGTCCGAAGTTGCCAAAGACAGGATTCGAGGAGTGATTGGCTTCCAGGGAACATGTGCAAAAGGGAGGACGCCTCAATCCTTGTCACACCCGGTTCAGCATTTACCCAGCAGCCATTAACCTAGTTTGAGGCAACCGGCAAGGCTAGTAGAGACACGCTGCTTGTTCTTGGCTTGCTGTCCAAAACATCAAAGCAGACAATTGCCAGATGCTGGAAATCTTTGGATAACACAAAGACCGTTTGCACCAACAAGACTGACTGATGGGGTCTTGTACTGGAATCCCCTTTGCAACATACCCAGGGGCGGCTCAACCCATTACGCAAAGTAAGCATAGTTGATTTTGCCCAGGGGCACTCTTGAGGGAAAATAGACCTTGACATATGTGAGTTGTAGTTACTGGGATGTATAGTTCGCCGACAATCAAAGAGCATTCTGAACTCCACCAATGATGGAATTGAACCAAATATGGCACACAGAACTCCCATGACGAACATAAAATATATATCAGTGATTGGTTGGGGTGCGTGTGCCAAAATACTGTTTGCCTAGGGCCGCCTATGAACATACCTAAATTTGATGTTACAGTCAAGGCTTGCTTATCCAACATAAACAGGCCGGCAGAACGTCGGATAAGTGAAAATGTCAGAAAATGTCAGATCTGTATTTTATTTTTGATGTAGTGTATCATCGGGCTTGGCCTCATGTAAGCTGCTCTGAGTCCCCTTCAGGGGAGACGGTGGCATGGTATAAATAAAGTTGTTTATTATTATTATTATTATTATTATTATTATTATTATTATTATTATTCAAATCCAGGGAGGGAGGTGAGCTCTCACGGTTAGCCCCAGCTTCTGTCAACCTAGCAGTTTGAAAATATGTAAATGTAAGTAGATCAATAGGGGGAAGGTAACAGTGATCCATGCAGTCATGCTGGCTACATGACTTTGGAGGTGTCTGTGGACAATGCCGGCTCTTTGGCTTAGAAATGAAGATGAGCACCCCCAGAGTTGGACATGACTAGCCTTAATGTTAAGGGAAGGGTTTTACCATTTATTGTAAACATGTTTTTACAGGTTATTGTTATATGTTTGCTTGATCTGTATTGTTTTTATAATGTTGTGAGCCGCTTTGGAGAAAAGTGGGATATAAATAAAGAATTGTTATTATTATTTTACTGACACAAAACCATAGTATGTCACAGCAAACGAGATCTCTATGCTGGATTTCGTATCACAAAATCACAAGTCTAACACTTCCCAAGCGTCTAGGACTGTGTGATGTATTTCTGAATGATGTGTGCAGATCCTTTTGCACAGTCAGGTGGCCTTTTGCAGTTGACAGATTGTGATTTTGTCAATGTTTATTGTTTCCAAATGCCAACTGAGATCTTTTGGCACGGCACCCAGTCTGGCGATGACCACTGGGACCACCTGGACTGGTTTATGCCAGAGCCTTTGCAGTTTGATTTTGAGGTCTTGATAGTGGCTGAGTTTTTCCTGTTTTTCCTCAATGCGACTGTCACCTGGTATGGCGACATCAATAATCCAGACTTTTTTCTTTTCCACAATCGTGATGTCTGGTGTATTGTGTTCCAAAACTTTGTCAGTCTGGACTCGAAAGTTCCACAGTATTTTTGCATGTTCATTTTCCATGACCTTTGCAGGTTTATGATCCAACCAATTCTTTGGTTGTACTTGTGACATAAGTTCCAGTGAATCATCTGGGCCACAGAGTTGTGTCTTTGTTTGTAGTCCATCTGTGCAATTTTCTTGCAGCAGCTGAGGAGATGGTCCATGGTTTCCTCAGCTTCCTTGCAGAGTCTGCATTTTGGGTCATCCGCTGATTTTTCGATCTTGGCCTTAATGGCATTGGTTCTGATGGCTTGCTCCTGGGCTGCAAGAATCAGGCCTTCTGTCTCTTCATGGTTCTATTTGTGAGCCATAACCATTATTATTATTATTATTATTATTATTATTATTATTATTATTATCCTGTTACCCATCTGACCTGGTGCTAGACACCTAGAATACTAACAACAGGGACTCAAAGGGTTATGGCAAGCCAACATCTCAGGGCCAGAGCGGTCCAGCAGGAAGTGCCCGGAGGACTGTGGAAATCACAGAGGGAAGGAGGAAGGATGCTTCCACTCACTTATTGGGAATGGAGAGAGAGTTGGGGAGCGCACCTTTAATTGAAAGGGAAATGCTGGATGAAAGGGGGAACATTGGATAAGAGCATCAGATAAGACAGAATGTTGGATAAGCGAAGGTCAGATAAGTGAGACTCTACTGTACATGCAAGCATGCCTTATTTTGGATGGCATACATGAGGTGGTTTGCTAGTCCTTTGTTTTCTCTTGATAACCAAGCATTCTGAGGCCCTGATGAAACTTACAAATGGGACTGCCTTCCATCCTTTCTGTGGTAGATTAAACAGAGAAGCTGGAAAAATGAAGTTGTCCTTCTTTCCTCTCTCCCTGGAGCAGGAAGCATTTTTCCCCTTCTCTCTATGGCTGTTTCATGAGGTGCATCTACACTGCAGAACAGCATTTCTCAACCTGCAGGTCAGGACCCCTGGGGGGTTCAAAAGGTGGTGTCAGAGGGGTTGCCAAATACCATCCGAAAGCACAGTATTTTCTGTTGATCATGGGGGTTCTGTGTGGGAAATTTGGCCCAATTCTATCATTGGTGGGATTCAGAATGCTCTTTGATTGTAGGTGAACGATCAATCCCAGCAACAACAACTCCCAAATCTCAAGGTCTATTTCCCCCAAACTCCACATTTGGCCATATTGAGTATTCGTGCCAAGTTTGGTCCAGATCCATCCTTGTTTGAGTCCACAGTGCTCTCTGGATGTATTTGATTCAGATAGGTATCTGGATGTAGATGAACTACAACTCCAAAACTCAATGTCATTGCCCACCAGACCCTTCCAGTATTTTCTGTTGATCATGGGAGTTCTGTCCAGTTTGGCCCAATTCTATCATTGGTGGGGTTCAGAATGCTCTTTGATTGTAGGTGAACGATCAATCCCAGCAACAACAACTCCCACGTGTCAAGGTCTATTTACCCCAAACTCCACCAGTGTTTACATTTGGGCACATTGAGTATTTGTGCCAAGTTTGCTCCAAATCTATCACTGTTTGAGTCCACAGCCCTCTCTGGATGTAGGTGATCTCCAGCGATGATGGACCTGGACCAGACTTGACTAACTCAACCTACTGGAGGGGTTTGAGAGAACTGACCCACCATGGTGGGAGTTGTAGTTTACCCTACAGTCGGAGAGCACACAGAACCCCACCAATGATGCATCTAGAGCAAACTTGTCCAATATAACAAACTTTAAGTACTAAGTTTCTGGGGTTTAACCTGGCATGATGGGAGTTGTAGTTCACCTACAACCTTATGCATTTTGTACAATTAATAAATAATTGACTTTTTCAAATAACTGGGGCAACGGCAGGTACCCAAGCTAGTCTTGAAATAATAATAAAAGGGTTGCCATAAGTCTGAAAGGAGTTGAAGAAGGAATCGGACAACAATCCTCGATGTCGGACAACAATCCTCGATGTCCACAAGATGTCACCCTAAGACCATTCAGAAGTCGGATCCTGGCAGAAACAGACACTAAATATTAGGCTCTAAAATGCACCTTAAAGACCAGCATCCATGTTAAAGTCCTGGTGCCATTTTCTATTTCCTTTTAACGAAAAGAAGTCTACTGATAGTAGTAGTAGTAGTAGTCTACTGAGCGTAGACTAAGTAGTCTACTACTACTAGTAGTAGTCTACTAAGCGTAATAGTAGTGCGCTTACATCCTTCTCTTATGGCTCACAATATTACGAAACAATGTAATTTAAGATCCAAAACCTACAAATATTGAAATAGATTGTCCCAAAAGTTAGAAAACATAGGGAAATGGGATATACACACACACACATTAGATGTACCCGCCACGCATTGCTGTGGCCAGTCTTCCCTCCTTCTCTCCTTCTTTCCCTCCTTCCTTTGCTCCCTCTTTCCTTCCTTCCTTCCCTTTTTTCTTTCCATCTCTCCTTCCTTCTCTACCTCTTCTCTACCTCTTTTCTTCTTCCACCTTTTTCTTTCCCTCCTCCTTTCTCTTCTTTCTTCCTTCTCTACTTCTTTCCTTCCTTCCCTCTTTCTTCTTTCTTTTCCTCCCTCTTTCTCTCCTTCTTTCTGTCTTTCTTTCTTGCTTTCTTGCTCTCCTTCCTTCCCTCCCTCCTTACTAACTTCCCTTTTTTCTGTATTGTCATTTAGCCTTTTTGGGTTTTAGGTCCTTTACGCTTTCTTTCTTTCTTTCTTTCTTTCTTTCTTTCTTTCTTTCTTTCTTTCTTTGTTCCTTCCCTGCCTCTTCCCTTCCTTTCCTCTCCCATCCCTGCTTCCTTTCCCTTCCTTCCTCTGGTCTTGGGGAAAGAGTTGCCTGGTAGCCACGTGGGCCCCATGGAGCCGCTGCGGTGGCTCCAGTTGCTGCCAGGGCTTGCCTCGCCAAGCCCTCACCTCTCCGTTGGGCCAGGCCTTCTTCCTTCCCTCTTTCCGTTCCTCAATCCCTCCCCTCCCCAGGGGACTTCATGGCGGGGCTTCTCTTCCCTTATAACGGTTGGTGCTTCATTCTTCTCATGCAATGGAGAGAGGGCTTTTGCGCATGCTCTCTAAGGTATTTTTCTTTTGGGCGAGTTTTAAGTTATTTCCCCTTCATTTTTTAAGGGTTTTTTGTTTGAAAGACATAGATCAGATTAGAATGTGTTTTGCTGCCAAATTTAGTGTCAATTTGTCCAGTGGTTTTTGAGTTCTGTTAATCCTACAAATGAACATTACATTTTTATTTATATAGATACACACACACGCACACACATGCTAAAATATTAAATACTAGCTTGGGTACCCGGCATTGCCAGAGTTATTTGAAAAACTCAATGTATTAATTGTACAAAATGCATAAGTTTGTGGGTGAACTACAATTCCCATTATGCCAGGTTAACTGCAAGAAACTCCATCAGTACTTAAAGTTTGTTATGTTGGGCAAGTATGCTCTGGATGCATCACCGGTGGGGTTCAGTGTGCTCTCTGGCTGCAGGGTAAACTACAATCCCCCCTATGGTGAGTCAATGTCCTGAGTTGCCCTTCAAAAACAACTTTTAGACAATATTAAAAGTAAAAGAAAAATGCTTTATTTCAGCAAACACAGAGGATAAGCAAATGCAATTGAAAAGTGCAAAAGAAAGCAAAGAAGTCTTAATCCAGACACAAATTAAAGTCTCCTACAAAGTCCCAAAAGAAACACCAGTCTTCCATCAGACAGCAGGAAATGAACTAAGTCCTTAGCAGCAGACACAAAGCAGATTCCATTGAAGTGAAAACATCAGTATCAGGGTTGTTGTTACAAGCGAAAGCTGACTGCTCCTGCTTCTGGTTTATAGTCCTGAATTCCCCACCAGGAGGTGCTAGGGTGTCTCCCAATTAGCTCAGCATTTTTAGCAGCTATTCTAGCTGAACGCCATCTGTGCTCTGTCTCTTTTCATCTCTCTAGAAATGTGGGCACTTTCGAACCCTTGTTATTTGATTCTTCTTCTCTCTCCAGTTCCTGAGCACTTCCCTGCTCCCCTTCCTCTTCCAAAGATAAGGAATCCCTAACACTCAGTCCCTAACAGTCAGTCCCCTTAAAGGAGCCCCCAGTGGCATGGTGGGTTAAACCCCTGTGCCGGCATGACTGAAGACCAACAGGTCGCAGGTTCAAATCCGGGGAGAGGCGGATGAGCTCCCTCTATCAGCTCCAGCTCCTCATGCAGGGACATGAGAGAAGCCTCCCACAAGGATGATAAAAACACCAAAAAAATCATCCGGGCATCCCCTGGGCAACGTCCTTGCAAACGGCCAATTCTCTCATATCAGAAGCGACTTGCAGTTTCTCAAGTTGCTCCTGACACGATAAAAAAAGTCCCCTCAAACCCCTCCAGTACGTTGAGTTAGTCATGAGGATTCTGTATGCCAAGTTTAGTCCCAGTTCATCTCCCCTTCAGGGCAGAGCGAGAAGTGCTGAAGCAAAGAAGGACAACAACAAACTATACCCATGAAATAGACACTGTGGTAAACAGCGCATCTCAATTCAAATGCAATGTCACATGGAACAATTCAATCAAAATGAAACTACATCAAAATGAATGAAAAAGTAATTTAGCAATGCATTTGGAAACATTGAAATAGAATTGTAAAATATGTAGTATGGCATGTGTTGCTTTGGCGTCCAGGAGATGGCGCTGTTTTCCCAAAACACATATTTTTTACCTGTCACAGGTGTGACATCTATATAATAGTAGGTATGTAAAAACATAAAAACATGCGCCTATTCGAATGCTAGGTTGTGTCAAAATTTCAAAGCAATCGCTGAAGTATTTTGGGAGATTTCAGATCTTGAACAAACAAACATTTACTTTTATTTTTTACATAGATGATTGTTATTAATACTATCTCGATCATCTTCTGATGTTTGACCCAATGCATCCTGGTTTTCACCTGTGAAATGTGGGGGTTGCATGTTCTGGCTAGAAATACTTTGCACATCCTCCCTTCCACATCCGCTCACATTCCCTCCAAAGAGACCCATCATCCCAAAGATGCACTAAAAATAAAGAGATTAGAGATAAATCCAGAGAATGCGGTGCATTTTAATTCCTCCCTGAAGCAATGGGCTTTGTTCACTCCTTCTTCTTCTTTTTTGAACTGCTACTGTCTCCAGAGCCAGCCAGGAACAAACAGCTTTGGAAAGAAAGTGGTACCCAAAGACGCTGGGGATGCGGTTGCTATGGCAACGCTGAATTTTGCATCTCTGCTTGGATCGGAAATTTTTATGGAGACTCACAGTTCGATGGTGACTGATGTTGCAGGGACGCAATTCTGATGTTCCAATTCAAGGGTGTGTGGATTGGGCTCTCTTGTTGGAATATCCAAATTGGAAACTTTTTGGGGGTGTTTTGGTGGTAGGGTTTCACCTGTCCTTGCTCATTGAAACTATGGTGAGCCAGTCCCATCAAACCCCTCCAGCAGCTCGAGTTAGTCATGTGGGTTTTGTGTACCAAGTTTGGTCCATGTCCATCATTGGAGGAGGTCACAGTTTCTCTGGTTGAGGGTGAACTATTTATTTTATTTGTCATGTCAGGAGCAAACCAAACAATTGTTTTCCATTTTTAACAAACAAACAAAACACAAAGTTTGCAAGCTTGGTAGTTGATTAAATGTCCTTTGACCAGTAGCTGGAGTACCTCTGGTGTTACTAGAAGAAGGTCCTCCATTGTGCATGTAGCAGGGCTCAGGTTGCATTGCAGCAGGTGGTCTGTGGTTTGCTCTTCTCCTCATTCGCATATCGAGGATTCCACTTTGTAGCCCCATTTCTTAAGGCTGGCTATGCATCTCGTGGTGCCAGAGCACAGTCTGTTCAGCACCTTCCAAGTCACCCAGTTTTCTGTGTGCCCAGTCTGTCTCTCGTTTGGTATCAGCTATTGATTGAGGTTCTGGGTTTGAGCCTGCCACTTTTGGACTCTCACTTGCTGGGGTGTTCCAGCGAGTGTCTCTGTAGATCTTAGAAAACTGTTTCTTGATTTAAGTCGTTGACGTGCTGTCTGATACCCAAACAGGGGATGAGCTGGAGATGTCACTGCCTTGGTCCTTGGGTGACCTACAACTCCCAGAAAAGGTCAGTTCCCCACAAGACACCCCCCCCCCCCCGCGCCAAAAAAAAAAAAAAAAACCTCCAGCATCTGGCCAGGAAACTGAGATAGATCCAGGATGGAAGGCGTCTATCATTAATTTGCAAATTTGGGACAATATTAGCAGAATAATCCTATAAAAGACTCAATCTAATAATGCTCAAAGTGTGGCAGACCTGAGGAGTCTGTTCCACCCGCTATGCTCAGCTCCATGGAAAGGAGAGAGAAAGTGTACCTTGGGAGTGGCAGATCTGCACAGGAGCAGTCTGGTCACTTTGGAGCTTCTTCCTCAAGGGAAGAGGAAGAAGTGCACTTTTGGAGTCTTGGATTTTGTTCACAGAGTCAAGTTTTGCTGTATGGAAAACAGAGATCTGGTCCTTGGCATTGTGCTTAGGGAAAGAAGTTTTGGGATTTCGGCATTTTGAAGTTTTTGCGTTATATAAGTTATGAAACTATACGTTGGCAGGCTGCAGGAAAGTAAGGTCTGGCCTATCCAGTGCTTCTCCAAGGAGGGAGAAAAGGATACGATAATATTTTGGATCCATGTGTACATGTGTGTGAATGTTGAGTGAAAATGTAATTCCCCTTTTTTCCGTTTCTTAACCAATGTAATTGTAAATCCAATGTAGTTGCATAGAATCTGTATATCTGTATGTCCAATGTCATTCTTTGCCTAAATATTTTCTGTAATCTGATATACCTTTTCACATTTGAAATTGCAATAAAAAGAACCTATGCTTTAAAGTGATTGAAAAGTCATTCATGACACATGATGTGATGACCCTGAACCATAACATTAGCTTTGTTACTACCTCAATCGTAATGTAAATACCTGATAAGCAGGATATATTTTCTTTCACTGGACCAAATTTGGCACAAATACCCGATACGCCCACATTTGAATACTGGTGGGGATGGGGAAGGGATTGATTTTTGTCATTTGGAAGTTGTAGTTGGGATTTATAGTTCACCTATAATCAGAGTTGGGATTTATAGTTCACCTATAATCAGAGAGCATTCTGAACTCCACCAACAATGGAATTGAACCAAACTTGGCACACACAGAACTCCCATGCCCAACAAAAAAGTATTGGAAGGGTTTGGTGTGCATTGACTTTGAATTTTGGAGTTCTAGTTTACCTATGTCCAGAGAGTACTGTGGAGTCAAACAATGGTGGATCTGGACCAAACTTGGCACAAATACTAATATGCCCAAATGTGAACACTGGTGGAGTTTGGGGAAAATGGACCTTGACATTTTGGAGTTGTAGTTGCTGGGAATTTATAGTTCACCTACAATCAAAGAGCATCCTGAACCGGACCCAATGACAGAATTGGGCCAAATTTCCCACAAAGAACCCTCATGCATTGAAGGGACTCACTGACATGAGTCTCCCTCCCACCTCGTATGCTCTCCCTCGAGTGACCATCACTCATAAACCCCTCCCCCCAAACAGTGAAAAGGACTTAATAACCCCAAAAAGCTAAATGGCGAAAATCTAAATGACGATACAGAAAAAAGGGAAGGAAGAGGGAGGGAAAGAAGGGGAGGGAAAGAAGGGGAGAAAGAAAGAAAGAAAGAAAGAAAGAAAGAAAGAAAGAAAGGGAAATAAAGAAGGAAAGAGAGAAGGAAGGAAAGAGGTAGAGAAGGAAGAAAGGAGAAAAAGGGGAAGGAAAGTGGGGAAAGGGGGAAGGAAGGAAAGAGGTAGAGAAGGAAGGAAGGAAAGAAAGAAAGAAAAAGGGAAAGGAAGGAAAGAGGAAGTGAAGGAAAGAGAGGATGGAAGCAAAAAAACAAAGAAAGGAAGAAATGAGAGGAAAAAAGAGATAAAGAAAAAGGGGGAAGGAAGGAAAGGGAGAGAAGGAAGGAAGGAAGGAAGGAAGGAAGGAAGGAAGGAAGGAAGGAAGGAGGGAGGGAGGGAGCAAAGGAAGGAAAGAAGGAGAGAAAGAGGGATGGAGGAAAAAGACGATGGAAGCAAAAGACAAAGGAAGGAAGGAAGAAATGTCAGAGAAAAGAGATAAAGAAAAAGGGGGGAAGAAGGGTAGAGAAGGAAGGGAGAGAAGGAAAGAAAAAAGGGAAAGAAGGAAGGAAGGAAGGAAGGAAGGAAGGAAGGAAGGAAAGAAAGAAAGAGCAAAGGAAGGAGGGAAAGAAGGAGAGAAAGAGGGAGGGAAGGAAAGAGAGGATGGAAGCAAAAAACAAAGGAAGGAAGAATAGAGAGAAAAAAGAGATAAAGAAAAAGGGGGGAAGGAAAAGTAGAGAAGGAAGGAAGGAGAGAAGGAAAGAAAAAAAGGAAGAAAGGAAAGAGGGAGCGAAGGAAGGAGGGAAAGAAGGAAAGAAAGAGGGAGGGACGGTGGGCCACAGCAACACATGGCAGGTACAGCTAGTCAGAAATATGTTTTCTGATGGTCTTTGGTGAGCCCTCTGAAACCCTCTTGAGACCCCTCCAGGGGTCGTGACCCCCAGGTTGAGAAACGCTGCTCTACACTGTAGATGCATCCCACTATATACAACCATCTTCTGATATCCAGTGTTTGGAATGGAGTGATCCAGTTATTAAAGGAATTTCTATGGGATACTTCCCCATTTCCAATGGAAACCAAGAGGAAATTTTCTCACTGTAAAGGAAAATAGTTTTTCTAGGTTCCAGGAAACATATCTTTCCTTTGTTGGGAGCTGTCTCTTCTATGCTTGTCCCTGGCCCAATTTGGAGCTTAATTTGAACCGCTAGCTATACATCTAATCTCTGGCTCCATCCAGCCTAAACCATAATGGCCTGTCAATCCTCCTTTGTCCTTTCCCCGGCTGCCACGTCCTTAAATTGAATTAGGTCTAATTAGACTGTATGGGGAGAGAGATAGCTTATCAGGGCCATGGGACCCGAGGGAGATGGGGCAACCAGGATGCCGTAAAAGGCCAGGCTTGATTTGGCTTTGTCCCTCTACATTCAGCAGTTGCGAACCAAGGAAGGATAGGAAATTGGGCCAAAGTGGGTTATGTTAAGTGTGTGTAAACCAGTGTTTCACAACCTGGGGGTCAGGACCCCTGGGGGTGTCACTACGGGGTGTCAGAAGGATCACCAAAGACCATCAGAAAACACAGTATTTTCTGTTGATCATGCGGGTTCTTGTACGGTACCAAATACTCTTTGATTGTTATGTGAACAAATTTGGTTCAATTTCATCATTGGTGGAGTTCAGAATGCTCTTTGATTGTAGGTAAACTATACATCCCAGCAACTACAACTCCCAAATGACAAAATCAATCCTCCTCAACCCTATCAGTATTCAAAGTTGGGTTTATCAGGTATTTGTGCCAAATTTGGTTCAATTCCATCGTTGGTGGTGTTCAGAATGCTCTTTGATTATAGGTAAATTATAAATCCCTGTAACTACAACTCCCAAATGACAAAATCAATCCCCCCCTAACCCCACCAGTATTCAAAGTTGGGTGTATCAGGTATTTGTGCCAAATTTGGTCCAATGGATGAAAATCTCCATCTCAGATATTTACATGACGATTCATAACAGTAGCAACACTACAGTGATGAAATAGCTATGAAAATAATGTTATGGTTGGGGGTCACCACAACAAGAGGAACTGTATTAAGGGGTCGCGGCATTAGGAAGGTTGACTATTGTCTATGTTTGAGTTATATTAACTGTATTGTTTATTTTGTTTATTCCCTGTTGTTTTATTGGTGTGTTGTTGGGCTTGGCCCCATGTAAGCCGCTCTGAGTCCCTTGGGGAGATGGTGGCAGGGTATAAATTATGATTATTATTATTATTGTTGACAAACACTGGTGTAAGCTTTCAAGAGTAGCATCAGGATGCCACACTTCCCTAAAGGGACCTACACCCAGACTTTTCCATTCTTGCATTCAACCAATATGCGACTTCTTCCATTTTAAAGAACAGGGTGGATGGCCATCTGCCAGGAAGGATTGGGTTGCCTTCCTGTGTTGCAGAACGGGATTGGAATGGATGACCCTTGTGGCCCCTTCAAACTTCAAAGATTTGTCCACATGCTTGTGGATTTCAATGGCTTCTCTGTGTAGTCTGACATGGTGGATGTTGGAGTGGTCAAGCATTTATCATGACGAACTTACTTTCAAGTGTTCTCAGTTTCATGCATCTTGATTTGCGTATTGGATTTTTCATGCTGCCTTGTTTCATGGATTCTTGTGCTTTGTTTCATGGAAGAGGAAAGGCGCGTTAAGCCAACCCCGACTGGGACCACCTTTCACCTGGAATACGATGCTCTCACTGTGGGAGAAGATGCAGATCAAGAATAGGGCTCCACAGCCACCTATGGACCCACCACCAGAACTTGGAGGACCATCATTCTCGGACTATGAGGGATCGCCTAAGTAGCTTCTGATAGACCTCACAATCTCTGAATTTTTTTTGTGTGTATGTGTGTGTGTAAGAAGCGACTTCTGAAACTATATGTCACTTTAAGTGACAGAATTGGCCGTCTGCAAGGACGTAGCCCAAAGAATGCCCGAATGTTTTACCATCCTGTGGGAGGCTTCTCTCATGTCCCCGCATGAGAAGCTAGAGCTGACAGACAGGAGCTTTCCCACCTCCCTGGATTTGAACTACCAATCTTTCAGTCAGCAGTCCTGCCAGCACAAAGGTTTAACTTATTGCATCACTAGAGGAGGGGGCCTCAAACTATGGCCCGCGGGCTGGATACGGCCCTCCAAGGTCATTTACCCGGCCCTCGCTCAGGGTCAACCTAAGTCTGAAATGACTTGAAAGCGCACAACAATCCTATCTCGTGAGCCAAAAGCAGGCCCACACTTCCCATTGAAATACTAATAAGTTTATATTTGTTAAAATTATACTTCATTTTAATTATTGTATTGTTTTTAAGTGTCGTTTGCACTACAAATAAGATATGTGCAGTGTGCATAGGAATTCATTCATGCTTTTTTCAAATTATAATCCAGCCCTCCAACAGTTTGAGGGATTGTGACCTGGCCCTGTTTATAAAGTTTGTGGATCCCCCTGCACTAGAGGCTCCTACCTCTGAGGATGCCTGCCATAGATGTGGGCGAAATGTCAGGAGAGAATGCTTCTGGAACATGGCCAGACTGCCCAGAAGACTCACACAACCCACTGTATTTAGTATGTTTGTAAATTCTTATATAAACATTTTAAAAAAATAAAAATTACATATTTTCCATCTTTTGCAAGATAGGAAACGACTTGCGCTTGCAAGGCAAATGAGTGGCATTACAAGTTTTCCTTTTAGTTGATTGCAAAGCCGGCTCCTGGGACTGTGGCAGCAGGAATCAGATGGAAAACAGATGGGAGGCCAATCATGTGTCCGGCTGATCGGAATTATAGGGAGGCGGGCACAGCTGGTGTCCTCCCTTCGGACGATGGGGTCACTGCGATAAATCCATCCGGTGCCAACAAAACAAAAATAGTGTCATTTCTGCAATCCTCTTTGGAGAGAAAGCAATGGTACACACTCAAATCTGAGGTCCTCTGCTCATATACATCTTCTGCTCCTTGAACTCATGTCTTCCATTGTCACCTTCAAGCACCATCTTTCTCCAGGGCAAGGTTCTCTATATATACATAATGTCAATACTTACTTACTTAGGCGATCCCTCGTTGTCCGAGTAGGATAATCCTACAGGGTGGGTCCGGAGGTGTCTGTGGAGCCCTCTTCTTGACCTGCATCTTCTCCCACAGTGAGGGCATTCGTTTTCAGATGGAAGGCGGTTTTGGTCAGGGTTAGCTTGACACGCCTTCCTCTTGGCACGTTTCTCTTTTGCCCTCCATTCGTGCCTCTTCAAATTCTACAGCACTGCTGGTCACAGCTGACCTCCAGCTGGAGCACTGAAGGGCCAGGGATTCCCAGTTCTGTGTCTATGTTTTTAAGTTTGACTTTGTGCCCATCTTTCAATCTCTTTTCCTGTCCACCAACATTCCATTTTCCATTCTTGGGAGGAGAGCAATGTCCAGTCTCGATAAAATAGTAAAGAGTAGAGACATCACACTGGTCACAAAGATCCATTGTCTAGTCCAAGCCATGATATTCCCTGTAGTCACCTACGGATGTGAGAGCTGGACCTTAGGGAAGGCTGAGCGAAGGAAGAGAGATGCTTTTGAGCTGTGGTGTTGGAGGAAAGTTCTGAGAGTGCCTTGGACTGCGAGAAGATCCAACCAGTCCATCCTCCAGGAAATAAAGCCCGACTGCTCACTGGAGGGAAGGAGACGAGAGACAAAGTTGAAGTCCTTTGGCCACATCATGAGGAGACAGCAAAGCCTAGAGAAGACAATGATGCTGGGGAAAGTGAAAGGCAAAAGGAAGAGGGGCCGACCAAGGGCAAGATGGATGGGTGGCATCCTTGAAGCGACTGGACTGACCTTGAAGGAGCTGGGGGTGGTGACGGCCAACAGGAAGCTCTGGTGTGGGCTGGTCCATGAGGTCACGAAGAGTCGGAGACGACTGAACGAATGAACAAGTTCGGAGTAAAGCAACTGCTTTGGGAGATGGTGGTCAGGCATCCAGATAATGTGGCCGGTCCAGCGGAGTTGATGGCAGAGGACCCTCATGCCGCTCCCCCGATTCGAACCTGCAACTTTTTGGTCAAGCTTAGCAGCTCAGTGGTTTTACCTACTGCACCACCTGGGGCTCCACAATGCATGTAAGTTTTATTAAAATATATTCATTCTTTGTATTTTTTTAAAAAAGTCTTGTAATCTTACTTTCTGCATAACCCTCATATAACAATTGGAGCCACATAGGCCTTTTTTTGCTGCTTCATTATACTATTGTCTTATGTATAACACGACCCCTACTCCAAAAGGGATGTTTTTAAAAGCTCTGGGCCAAAATCTAACCTTATGAATATTTAAAAAAATACATATGGCTGCCTGGGAGTGGGCCTGGCGAAGCCACGGCATCCATTTTGGAGTAGGGAAATAGGGAGAAGCCATCGTAGGTTAGGTTTGCCTTAAGGGGGTGTGTTCAAGTCTAGGAGGGAAAATCAGAAGGCTAGGATTGGTTAGAAAGATGGGGGCGGAGCCTAAGTGGTCTGAAGGAAAAAGTGTCTTTTAAACTGAGGCTTGAGGTCCCAGTTTGCCAGTTGGAATTTGGAAAGGGTAGAGAGAAGTTTGGGTGTTAGCAAGAGCAGTTTGGGTTTTGAAGAAGTTTGGGTCAGTCCTTTGTGTAGTATTCAGAATAGCTATTGAAAATATAGCTAGAATACTGTGTGGAGCGGCACCCTGTTAGTAGTCTGTTCATTTCCTTAAGAAAGTCTAGTTCAGGGATTTTGGCTAGATTCCTAAGGGGGATTTTTAGGAGTTACTTTCAGAGATTCATTTCCTGAAGTAATTTTCTGTGTTGGAACTTTTAAGACTGGTAACCCAGAAGCTTTTAAGATCTTTACTCAAACGTAACCACAAGATTTTTATGCCAGTATTTTACTGAAACCATTACGCATTTGTACCTGAATATTTCAAGCCTGTTCATAAACATTCTTGTTATTTTTATCAACTTATACCAGCCTCAGTGTGAATAACTTTGGGGTCAAAGCATTATTCAAGTCAGCTTTTAACAGCCCCTAAGAAAACTATAGTGACACAGAGTGTGTTACTGAACAACCTCTCAATAATACCTCAGCCTGTTTATTATTAATATGGTGGCAGCGGATATCTTTTGAAGAATCAATTTAAGTCTCTCAGTTCCAGTGGTTCCCAGTTCCTAACTTTTAAATATACAGTTGGTTCAGCAACCATATTCCCTCTATATTTTGGTGAGCTAGTCTGTAGTGGTGTTTATCATAATTTGGCTGAGCAGCGTTGGGATTATTATATATATTTTTCCCTACATTGGAATTTAATTTAAAATCTTCTCTACTACTCGCAGTGTTGTTATAACATACCTAGAGGGTCAGTGATCTCTCTCCCATTTCGGATTCTGCATCACTGTCATCCTATGTGGCGCATGCATCAGAAAACAGATCACTTTTCCAACTTTGTATGCATTGATGTATTATAAAACAGTTTTCTTTTTCTTTTACAAAATAACAATGATAGTAACAATATTTCCCATTAACTGTGTACAACCAAAATGCGACTAGACACATGTTTGCAGATGAACATTCTTGCGAGGTTATTCCTCTCATCCTTTTTCTTTTTTACATACATACACATGATCCCCGATTCGCCCCAAGTTCAGCAAGAACTACATCCATCATGGACAACACATTTCACGAGATGTCTTTGGCGATATGTTCCAAAGGAAAATAACAATCGGCATATAAACCCCCCTAGACGTCCCATCCCCACAAAACCCCTTCTTTCCCACCCACCCTTTGACCCAAAACACGTCCCAAAATATGAATCCGTGGCAGTGCGAGCATGGAAAAGTTGTGGTTTTGTGGACAAGTGCAATGCAGAGTAAGAAAGGAGGCGCATTCAATTCCAAGAATCCTTCTCAAAGGATGCGGCGAGTAATTAAGACTTTGAAAATACAAAAGAGTCTCGCTTATCCAACCTTCGCTCATCCAACGTTCTGTATTATCCAATGCAGTCTGCCTCCCACTCGGATTCACAGCCATTTCAATCCACTGCAATGTTTTGGTGCTAAATTCGTAAATACAGTAGTTACTGTGTATTGAACTACTTTTTCTATCAATTTGGTGTAAAACATGATGTTTTGGTGCTTAATTTGTAAAATCATAACATAATTTGTCGCTTTCCCTTATTATCTAACATTTTCGCTTATCCAACATTCTGCCGGCCTGTTCACGTTGGATAAGAGAAACTGACCATTCAACTAGTCCATTTTGGGAAATGATCAATTAGATTCAGACACCTGAAACTATGGATTCCAGAGGGTTCCAGGATTTAACCTCAGCAGAGTGAAAGCCAAAACCAAGGTCACAACAACATCTGTTATAGAACTCCAATATGCTGATGATAACGTTGTCCGTGCACATTCAAAAAAAGACCTAGAAGCCACTCTATCCACCTTGCGTTGAAGCATACAAGAAGCTGGGCCTCTCATTGAACATCGAGAAAACCAAAATGCTCTTTATTTAGGGTTTTTATATCCCGTCCTATCTCAACGTACGAAGAGGGACTCAGGACGGCTTCCAGCAGTCGCCAGCCAAATCCCTCTCCAATGCCAGAAATACAGCTTAATCGTGAAACATTATTTCTAATGTTGACCAGTTCTGCTACCTTGGCAGCCACCTCTCAACAAAAGTCAACATTGACACGGAAATACAATACCGCCTGAGCTCTGCGAGTGCAGCATTTTTCTGAATGAAGGATAAGTGAGACCATACTGTAGTTTTAAACCATTTTAACCCCCTTTTCCATCTGTCTTTTTAAACTCGCCATGTTGTTGGATGCATTTTCTGGCTTTTAAGTGTCATTTTCACATTGCTTTACATCATTTTGTGTTGGTTGTCTTGTAGGACATCCCCAAGAGCTCCAGATACAGCAATAAATACAAAGAAAACAAATAAATGTGGCTCATTCAGAGTCCCCATTTGGCGCATTCATTTTGCAATTGACCCTGCTTTCAATCTCAAAGGTTTCAATGCTTCCCCAATGACTTGGTGACTGGCAATATGCTGGTGCTTCTAGGTTAGGCCACACCTCCTTTCCATTGGCCACACCTCCAAAACAACCTCTGGAAATAGAGTTTGGTCCTCCAACTGAGAAGGGTTTCCTCACCCTTCATTTGGACTTTTGCATGGATTTGATGCTCTCCATTGCGATACTTTGGACAACTTGCTCCATTCATGCTGGATCATAGAATCATAGAGTTGGAAGAAACCTCATGGGCCATCCAGTCCAACCCCATTCTGCCAAGAAGAAGGAAAATTGCATTCAAAGCACCCCTGACAGATAGCCATCCAGCCTCTGTTTCAAAGCTTCCAAAGAAGGAGCCTCCACCACACTCCACAAGGTGCGGAGAGAGTTCCACTGTTGAACAGCTCTCTCACAGTCAGGAAGTTCTTCAGATAGAATCTCCTGTAGTTTGAAGCCATGGCTCCATTGCATCCTAGTCTCCAGGGCAGCAGAAAACAAGCTTGCTCCCTCCTCTCTATGACTTCCTTGCATATACTTATTCATGGCTATCATGTCTCCTCTTAGCCTTCTCTTCTTCAGGCTAAACATGCCCAGCTCTTTAAGCCTCTCCTCATAGGGCTTGTTCTCCAGAGCCTTGAGGACCTCGAGATTTGTAGGATCCAGAGATTGGTAGGAGGTAAGAAATAAAAAGTATCATCATCATCATCATCATCTAGGGATCCCTTAAGTTCTCCAATGATCACATTCAGAGTCATGCTGGAAGACCTGGAAAATTCCTAATGGGTTGTCAAAGGCCCTCGTGGCCATAATCACTGGGTTGCTGTGAGTTTTCTGGGCTATCTGGCAATGTTCCAGAAGCATGCTCTCCTGATATTTCTCCTTATGGTCGAACTCCCACATCCATAGGTTACTATGGGGAGTACCATTGCTTGAACTAAGAAGATCTCTGTTGCCAGTGTGATTTCTCTACCCTTGACTCTTTCATCAAGATTGGCCATTGCTCTTCTCCCAAGAAGGAAACATGATTTCCTGGCTGAGTCTGCAGTCCTCTTCGTGCCTAGAAATGCAAAGTCTGTCACTGCCTCCACTTTTTCTCCTTCTATTTGCCAGTTATCAATCAATCTGGTTGCCATCATCTTGGTTCTTTTGACCCTTCTTCTTTCACCTTGGTTAGAAGGCTCTTCAGCTCCTCCTCACTTTCAGCTATCAAAGTAGTATCATCTGCATATCTAAGGTTGTTAATGTTTCTTCCAGCAATTTTAATTCCAGTCCTGGATTCGTCAAGCCCCACCCATCGCATGATGTGTTCTGCATACAAGTTGAATAGGTTGGGGGAGAGGATACAACCCGGCCGTACGCCTTTCCCAATCTTGAACCAGTCTGTTCTTGAACCAGTCTTGAACCAGTTCTTGAACCAGTCTGTCCATGGTCTGTTCTTACTGTTGCTATATGTTTGTTATACAGATTCCTCAGGAGAGAGACAAGGTGACATGGGTCTCCCCATCCCACCAAAAACTTGCCACCATTTATTATGATCCACACATTCAAAGGCTTCAGAAAGGTGTTTTTCTGAAACTCCCTGCCTTTCTCCATTATCCAGATGTTGGCAACATGGTCTCATGTGCTTCTTCCTTTTCTAAACCCAGCTTAGAAACATAGAATCATAGAGTTGGGAAAGTCCTCATGGGCCATCCAGTCCAACCCCCTGCCAAGAAGCAGGAAACAAATGGCCATTCAGCCTCTGTTTCAACGCTTCCAAAGGAGCCTCCACCACTCAGAGTTCCACTGGTGAACAGCTCTCACAGTCAGGAAGTTCTTCCTCATGTTCAGATGGAATTTCCTTTCCTGTAGTTTGAAGCTACTGTTCCGTGTCCTAGTCTCCAGGGAAGCAGAAAACAAGCTTGCTCCCTCCTCCTCCCTGTGACTTCCTCTCACATATTTATACTTGGCTATCATATCTCCTCTCAGCCTTCTCTTCTTCAGGCTAAACATGCCCAGCTCCTTAAGCCGCTCCTCATAGGGCTTGTTCTCCAGACCCTTGATCATTTGAGAACACATTCTAGCCTGTCAATATCTCTTTTCAATTGTGGTGCCCAGAATTGGACATCTCTCTCGCCACATCTTGCTGGAGTCTACCTAGCAGGATCTTGAGCATTCCCTTTCTGGCATGAGAAATCAGTGCCACTGCACTTTTGATCGTACATTCGACTATATACCATCAAACCACCGTTATAAGGTTTGCAAGGGTTGAGCTCATTTACTTCCTCTGCTAGAACTGATGGATGGCCAGACATGGGACTGGCGGTTGTTCCCTTTCTGCTTTGCCCACTCTGAGATTCACTTTTCTTGCCATAATCTTAAACTCTGCATTGCCTGGGTATGCATTTCCTAATGCTGTTTATTAGAAATCTGTATTGTTAGCTTTACGTCTCCATGGCAATGCTCTGGCCCTGAGAGGGACTCCTATGTATTGCCCTGGTGATGCCCTCTAACCCACTTCTGTTTGTCACCTCTCCTTTCTATATAGTGCCCTCCAGTGGTTGCATTGGAGCACTGCGTACATACACACCTATTTATTTATTTTGGGGGGCCTAGCCCTGAACGGGATAGAGATTATAGTTATAGTATTTTAAGTTGGATCATGATGGGTTTGCATACTAAATTTGGTCCAGATCCATCAAACCATGGAGGAGCCTTTGAGGAACAAACATACACACGTAATTTCACTTTTATACATAGATAGCTATCAATTGAACATGTTTTGCACTGAAGGGGCTCCTGGTGAGGCTTAAAATAGGAGCAAGAGGGAACAATTTGGGTTTTGCATTGGGGATAATAACCTCTTTGGGAGAAAAGAGCGATAGGAACAGTAGTCCAACCCACACGGAATGGCAGTCGACACAACGCAGTGAAACCCAAGCCTTGAACTCGACCTGCGTCCCAGTTTCCAAGCACAACCAGTTTGGGACTCTTCAGGCAGAGTGGCTCTACTAAACTAATGAGACAGTGCAGGACAAGGCTGCATTTTAAATGGGGGTGTTTTGAAGCAGATCACTGGCAGAGACATACATAGAGCATCCCTTGAAGGCTGCAAGTCCACAAACATTTTGCTATCTCTTCCCTCTCAGAGCCGTACAGAGCAGGCCATTGCTTCACAAAGCAACCCTATACAGGTCTACTGGGATGGAAGGCCCCTTACAATAGTCCTGACCCGCAGGTTAAATGTGCATTTGTGAAAATCTGTATCTACATACCTTCCTCTTTGAACGTAACACTCAAGAGTGCATCTGCACTGTAGAATTAATGCAGTCTAACACCACTTTAATTGCATGGCTTAATATGCTAGGATTATGGGACTTGTAGTTTCACAATGCTGTGCAGATTTGATAAGTGTGGATTTGAAATATAGTAGATTCTCGCTTATCCAATCTCCACTCATCCAACATTCTGTATTATCCAACACAGCTGGATCCACAGCTGTTTCAATACATTGCAATGTTATGGTGCCAAATTCGTAAATATTTAGCTCGTTACTACATAATGTTACTGTGTATTGAACTGCTTTTTCTGTCAATTTGTTGTAAAACATGTTTTGGTACTTGATTTGTAAAATCATAACGTAACTTGACGTTTAATGGACTTTTCCTTAATCCCTCATCAGCCAACATTTTCGCTCATCCAAAGTTCTGCCAGCCCATTTATGTTGGTTAAGTGAGACTCTAGAGCAGAGGGTCACGAGGGGGCGTCAGAGGGGTTGCCAAAGACTATCAGAAAACAGTATTTTCTGTTAGTATCCAACGTTCTGCCGGCCCATGTATGTCGGAGAAGCGAGACTCGACTGTATTAAATAAAAAACACTCCACACTTCCTCCGAACCCTGTTTCCTGTTGCATTCTGGATTAAATAGCGGCTCAACTCCATAGCAGAAGTGATTTCAAAATTAGCACCACAAGAAGGTTTCAATCTGTCCCTCTTCTGCTCTAAATTTAAGTAACTACATCCAAATAGCCAAGTCTTGAGCCTCCCCAAAATAGTTAGGTTTGCCTCCTTTTAGCCCCGCCAAAAATATTTGGCTTTTTTGTTACATTCACAATGACATTCCCAAATCCAGCCGGGGAATTTCCCCAAAT
The DNA here is from genome assembly GCF_037176765.1 of Anolis sagrei. Classification (NCBI taxonomy): domain Eukaryota; kingdom Metazoa; phylum Chordata; class Lepidosauria; order Squamata; family Anolidae; genus Anolis; species Anolis sagrei. Next base: position 30,608,406 of record NC_090030.1, on the reverse strand, counting down.
CCAGCAGTTCTGATTTCAGAGCTCCCACAATGCCTTGCCCTTACAACGGTGGCCTCAGTGTTGTGGGGAAGCCGGGACATTCTTTGCATTAACATCCATTGGTCTGTAAGCAGCCGGCTTCTCCGGGGAAGGGACAAAATCGAAGTTTGGGGGTCTCTCTCCCAAAGGGAGAACCCAAGCCAGTTTCCTAGCCGTACTGCCACTCGCACTCGGCCTTTGGGAGGCACATCCCACTTGGGGGCCTTGCAGAGTCTGAAGGGGCAGGTCAGATGGTCTCGGCATGGGAAACGCCATATCCCCATCAGTGCGGGGTTTTCCAACAGAGCTTTGCACCAGGCCAGGCTCTTCCAGCGCACCCCATACACTCCGCAAGGCCTGTGCATTCAGCTCTCGGCCCCACAGTTTTGCACCTTGCGAGGGAAATACCTCCCCACTGGGTACATTCTGTAGTCCTGGCCAAGAAAGGGTCCCGCCATCTCCCCCTTTTCCAGCCGGAGAGCACGGAGCGCTCGCCTGACCGACGTCCGGAGAAGCAGGGTCCTTTCTGCAGCTGCTCCACTGAGACCAGAGCTCGCAGGGCTTGAAGCCATTCTTGGACAGCTGCAAGCTCGCCAGCTCAAACTCCAAACTCTCGGTGTCGAGGGAGCGACTCCTCCGGCACAACGAGAGCGGCTCCGGTGCCGGTGGACACAACTCCTGGAGGCGGAGGCGGCGGGGAAGGCTGGCGATGCCCCAACTGCAGCTTTGGAAAGAGCCGGTAAACATTCGCTCGTCGCATTCAGCAAAGGATTCCTTCGGCACGTAGCAGCGATCCTCGAAGGCCTCGAAGGAGGCGGACAGCTCCTCGCCCGTGTTCCTCTCCAGGTGCTGCTCGCATTCGCCTTCCCCGTCTTGCTCCACATCGACAATGTCAAATGTCACCATAGTGGGGAGGGCGGGAAGGTTCTGGGTGAAGGCCGACCCAGAGTCGGAGCTCCCCAGGCTTTCGGAGAGGCTGGAGAACAGGGTGCCACTGCTGGTGAACTCCACCAAAGCTTGGGAGAAGTTGACGGCCTGCTCCATTTCGCAGCAACCGTCCGGTTCAAGGGCTTCTCTCCGGTCCGCGTCTGCTCTGCTGGACTGCTCACTTGGTGGGGAGTCGCAGCAGCCGTCATCCTGAAAGAAAGGGTAAGCCACTGGTTTTTCCAGAGCCAAGTCACTTAAACCACGTGACTCGAGCACCATACGTTCCACTTCGGCATCCAAGGCCGAGTCATTTCCCATGAACTGCATAAGGCGGTTGGGGCTGTACCGTTTTTCCAGGCACAGCATCTCTTGAAGGTCTTTGTGATCTCGGCTCTCTGCTGCCTTTCCAGCACTGAGACCCTCGGCTGCGACATGCTGGGAGGCTTCCTCGCAACTTAGGCAACTTTGGCTTTCCCCCAATAGGCCACCCAACTTTGGATTACATTCGCCGTGCTGCTTTTCCCTGGGAAACTGAGTGTTGCGAAGCACCTCGAGGTGTTTCAAGGCAGGCTCCCTCTGCAACTCCCAGAACAGCAGCTGCTTTTGAATGGCAGCCATCCGTTCCTCCTCCGTCTCCATCACCTCCCTCTTCTGACCCATCACCTCGACCAAGTCCTTCTGATCGCGGAGACCAAAGTCAAAGAAGTGGCTCACGATGTCCGGAGGGGACGCTTTAGGATCAAACCAGGACTCTCCTCCATGAGAGGGGCTCAGGAGGGTGTCATCGGGTTCATAGAACTCATACAACGCGTCACCGCTGTAACTGTCCCTTGGAAGGCGGTCTTTCTTGACTTCCTCCAGCCCTTCTCCAGCTTCATCCTCAGGACCTGGAGTAGTCGAGTCATAGTAACCTTCGTCGCTATTGGGAGCAGACTCTTGCTGGTCGCTGTGCGGTGTTAAGAGATCCACACCTTCCACGTAGAGTCGAGCTTCCTGCTTGGCCCCGTCTGTGCCCCGATGCTCACATTTTTCCAGGTGTGTTTCATAGGCTTCTCCTGCTTTGACGGCCCCTTCCCACACCTGCTGGAGATACTCCTCAATCCCGTCCGGCAAGGCCATCTCCTCCCCGCCGCCCTGGTAAGTCACCAGACAGGAACCCCTTTTGCCGGCATCTCTACTCCTCTCGGCCGAGGCACAGCTCCCCGCAATGCTGTCGATATCCGGCTCGGCGATGATATCCCCGCAGCCAGTGAAAGAATCAAAGCTTTTCAGGGAGGTCACGTCCCCAAACAACAAGTTGAGCTGCTCTCCAGAAGGCACACGCGGGGGGCTGCGGTCTGGATACTCCATCTCAAGAGTGTCAGGAAGGTCACGATAAGTTGTGGTGGTACAGAAGACGCCATCTGTGTCCAAATCCACATCCCGAGAGACTTCTCCTCCGCTCACTGCATCTCCTACAATTTCTGGGGGTTGTTCCTTCTCCTGTGGCTCATTGATGCTTGGAGAAACATCACAAGGAGAAGCCCTTCCAGAGTCCTCCTTGTCTTCGTGAGTCTTCACACTCTTCTGTTCTACTGCTTTGACTCCGGTTTCTATCACGACATCGCAAGACCTCCATTCTTGCAGCTCGGTCTTCTCCGGCTCGGTGGCTTTGTTCTTCCGGTGGCGCCGAATGCTGTTGAAGAACCCCCTCAGCCCTTTCTTAGGCCTGGGGAGGAACAAGGATTTCTCTCCGGCGGGTTTCTTCTCGAAGCCCTCCGAACTTCCAGACAAAGAGGCTGACGGGCGGATGAAATTGACCCTCAGGTTGGCCTCTGTTGCCAAGAGGGCGCTTTGAGAACTCGGCAGCTGTGGCGAAGGGAAACTCTCCCCGACATTCGAGGGGCCCTTAAGAGGCCCCGAGTCTTCGTAGCCAATGTCACTGAGGCCATCGTGCGTCTTACTTTTGCTCAGACCCTTTTTCGACGACGCCTTTCCTTGGCCTTTATTCTTCCCCCCAAAGAAGCTCGGCAAGGTACAAATGCTCCTCTTCCCACCAAAGAGCTTAAAGGCTGTTTTCTTCAGCTTGCCTTGTGGCCGGCTTGGCTCAGCCGTGGCAAAGGAGGGGTCGCTGCGCTCCGAGAGGCGGTCGGCGGCCCCGTTCTCCTCTTGCGGCGCCCGGCTGGCATCCTCAACGGAAGGGGACTTGGCTCCCAATTTCGGCTCCAAGCGGGCACTTTCGGAAGCATCCATTCCAGCGTGACTACTTCAACGGGAACTGAATATTCCTGCAGCCACATCTTCCGCAACAAGTTTCCACAAAACCATAGTTGCTATCCTAAAATTAAAAAAAAGAGAGAGAATGGGAAACCAGCAACAATAGTCTGAGAGTGTGTCTACAATAAGCAATTTGACCCTGCTTTTACTCAAGCTGTAGTTTGATAAAGCCTTCTCTGTCTATTATTATTATCACTGTATATACTTGAATATGTCAAGTTTTTCAGCCTTTCTTTGAGCTGAAAAAGCCTCCCTCGGCTTATAAAGGGGTCAAGGCTTCAATGCCGCCTCTGGTGTTACAGCTGTTTCCAGCACTTCCTTGAAATCTATATAAATAAAAATGTAATGTTCGTTTGTGGGATTAACATAACTAAAAAACCACTGGAGTGTCCATCACCCATAAACGAGTGTCCATCATCCACAAACACGTGCACACACACACACACACACAAAACCCCAGCAGAACAGTCTTCAATACCCCAAAATACACCATATATACATATACACACACACGCATACACATAAGCACATGCACACATTCATACACACACATATATATATATGCACAAATACACACAAATATACACACATATACATACGCACATGCATATAGATAAGCACACACATATATACAATATGCATGTACACATAAACACACAAATATGTACACACACACATACACACACACACACATACAAACACAAATATATACACACACATATATATACTCACAAAACACATATACACAGACTGGGCCACAGCAACACATGGCAGGGGACAGCTAGTATCTATATAAATAAAAATGTCATGTTAGTTTGTGGGATTAACGTAACTCTAAAACTACTGGGCGAATTGACACCAAATTTGGACACAAGACACCTAACAACCCAATGTATGTCCTTCACTCATAAAAACACTGAAAAACACAGCAGAAGGGACTTAAAAAGCCAAAAAACAAAAATCCCACAATTACAACGCATGCACAAAACCACATATATACACAAACACACATTCACAAATATATACACACACATATATGCATATATACACAAACAAAACACATACACAGAAAGGGGGAAGGAAGGAGGGAAGGAAGGAAAGAAAGGAAGGAAGGAAGGAAGGAAGGAGAGAAGGAAATAAAGTGAAAGAAGGAAAGAAAGAGAGGGAAGGAAGGAAGGAAAGAAGGAACAAAAGAGAGAAGGAGGGAGGGAGGGAGGGAGGGAGGGAGGGAGGGAAGGAAGGAAGGAAGGGAGGAAGGAAGGAAGGAAGGAAGGAAGGAAGGAAGGAAAGAGAGAAGGAAGGATGGAACCAAAGAGCAAAGGGAGGGCGGAAAGAAACTGGTAGAGAAGGAAGAAAGAAAAAGGGAAAGGAGAAGGAAAAGAAAAAGAGGGAAGGAAGGAAAGGGAGGGAAGGAAGGAGAGAAAGAAAGGAACGAAAGAGCGACGGAAGGTTTGGCCACAGAAGAGACTTAAAAAGCAAAAAAAAAAAATTACAATGCATGTGCATAACCACATAACTACACCTATACACAGACTGGGCCACAGCAACGCGTGGCAGGGGACAGCTAGTATTTATATAAATAAAAATGTAATGTTAATTTGTGGGATTAACCTAACTCAAAAACCATTGGGCGAACTGACACCAAATTTGGACACAATACACCGATCAAGCCAACAAGTGACCATCACTCATAAAAACACTGAAAAATACAGCAAAAGAGACTCAAAAAACAAAAGAAAGATACATTACAACACATGTGCAAAACCATATGTACACACACACACAAATATATATACACACAAAACACACATGCACAGACTGCGCCACAGCAACGTGGAGCAGGGAACGCTAGTATGATATATTTTCCTCTGCTCCCTTAAGAGTGTGTTTTGTTTTCCAAATACTCCCTCTCACTCCGTTTCTCTTCCAAGGCTAAAGCTGCCCATTTTGGAAACTTTTTTTAAAAGACAGACAGAGATACAGTGTTCTCTATCACAGATGCTCTGTTCCAGGACCACCCGCCTCCCTTCTCCTCCTCCCCTCTCTCTTCGTCCCTACTTTGCAGATTTTCACTTATCGCGGGTGGTCCTGGAACGAAACCCCCGCAATAAGTGAGGGAAAACTCTATATATACATACATACACACACACACACTACACTTGCCTCAATCTCCAACAGACTTCTGAAGATGCCAGCCATAAATGCAGGTGAAATGTCAGGAGAGAATGCTGCTATAACACAGCTATACAGCTCGAAAAACTCACATCAACCCAGTGATTCCGGCCATGAAAGCCTTTGACAACACATTGCTGATTCCCTTTCTCCTCCTTCCTGGACAACATTTTGCCGCAACTGGAGAACTGATCAAGAGAAGGAACTGGATGCCTTGGAGTTTCTCAGCGGGACGCTGGAGAAGAAAGTATGTAGCCAAGGGGGCCACCCATTAAGCCTTCTTTCATTGGAAGGGAGAAGGTTAGCGCTGCTGGTAGGAAGCTTTTAAGCAGAGGCTGGGTGGCCATCTGTCGGGGGTGCTTTGAATGCGATTTTCTGCTTCTTGGCAGAAAGGGGTTGGACCGGATGGTCCACGAGGTCTCTTCCAACTCTATGATTCTATGATAAACAATAGGGTGCATCTACACTGTAGGTTTAATGCAGTTTGATACCACTTTAAGCACCATGGCTCAATGCTATGGAATCCTGGGAGTTGGTAGTTTTGCTGCCAAAGGGAGCTGGGGCCTTGCCAAACAACAAATCCCTGGTTTTTGTGGGTTTTTTCGGGCTACCTCTGAGGATGCTTGCCATAGATGCAGGCGAAACATCAGGAGAAATGCCTCTAGAACATGGCTCTATAGCCCGAAAAAACCCACAAGAACCTAGTGATTCCAGCCATGAAAGCCTTCGACAATACAACAAATCCCTGGACTGCATAGCATTAAGCCGTGGCACTTGAAGTGGTGTCAAACTGCATTAGATGCAGTCCTAGAAAAGACATAGGGATCAAATCCAAAACGGTCACCCCGAAGCCCTATTGACTGGGACGGTTGCAAATGCAACCCATCCTCCTGATATCCTGCCGCGCCCAACAAAATCAGCTTGAAGTCATCAGCAGGTTGAGCAGAGCCTCATCCCGACGGATTAAAGGGAATTGTGCATGCCAACATTAATAGTGTGGCTAAATCGCTCTCTCATGTGGGAGCCACAATGGAAATGCCTTTTACCCCCTTCATCTAATGACCTCAACAATTGCTAGCTATCTGCCAGGTCCACACATTCTAAATTAATGAGCTCACAGCACACAACGCATGCAAACACCAGTCGTTCCACTGAACACCCAGGTTTCAGCAGAAAGAAAGCAACTTTGCAGAAAACCCGCACATTTCCAGCTCTAGGTCTCTTTTGGCACAGAAAAGGGCCATTTTGGGGGACTACACCCCCCCCCCCCAAATCCCCAATCCCTTCTTGTTCCTGACTTCACAGTAATGTTGGGGAAATGCAACACGCATTTGTGTTCCCTTTCAACAGGTAAATTTTAAAAAAAATGAAGCGGGAAAATGTTGTTTATTTTGAACAGTGTAATGGTTTCAAATAACTTGTCAGGTTTTATTTCTTACAGAGGATGGTACTTATATCTTGAGTTTCTTAAAACAAAGTTCCACACACAGAAATCCAAAACGTTTTGACTCTCCCTTCCTTCCACAGCACTCTAATCCCTATAGAGGCCTATTAACTATTATCCTCAAAGAGGTATCTTGTAAATCACAAACAGTTCCCAAACTCCTCCTTCCTTCCTTCCTTCCTTCCTTCCTTCCTTCCTTCCTTCCTTCCTTCCTTCCCCCTTTAAACTCCTGACTGCTTTCTTCCCCACCAAACTCCTAACTGCCCAAAAGTGGCTGCCTTGCTCCTTTTTTCCTCTGGCTCCAGCCATGTCCAGTTACTGAGTTTTTTGCCTCCAATTTAATCAGCCAATCAGACTGTACTTCTGGCTAAGAGGCTGCCTGATTGCTCCACCCACCTTACTCCTTAGCTTCTGCAAGCTGGGCCTGGTTTCTACCTTTCACACCAACCCTTTAAGGTAGGCCAATCCATTACACTCACCCTGCCTCTTATGGCCTCAGAAGGATGCATCATAACATTGATCAGGTAAATGGGTTTTGAAGTCCTTCTCATCATCATCCAGACTAGGAGAGGAGATATGATAGCCATGTATAAATACGTGAGAGGAAGCCACAGGGAGGAGGGAGCAAGCTTGTTTTCTGCTTCCTTGGAGACTAGGACACGGAACAATGGCTTCAAACTACAAGAAAGGAGATTCCATCTGAACATTAGGAAGAACTTCCTGACTGTGAGAGCCGTTCAGCAGTGGAACTCTCTGCCCCGGAGTGTGGTGGAGGCTCCTTCCTTGGAAGCTTTTAAGCAGAGGCTGGATGGCCATCTGTCAGGGGTGATTTGAATGCAATATTCCTGCTTCTTGGCAGGGGGTTGGACTGGATGGCCCATGAGGTCTCTTCCAACTCTTTGATTCTATGATTCTATGATTCTATGATTCTATGATTCTATGACTAGTGTTTCCATATCAGAAGAGACTTGAGAAACTGCAATTCACTTCTGGGGTGAGAGAATTGGCCGTCTGCAAGCACATTGCCCAGGATGTTTTGATGTTTTACCATCCTTGTGGGAGGCTGCTCTCATGTCCTCGCTTTGGGAGCTAGAGCTGACAAAGAGAGCTCATCCGCGCTCCCCCCAGATTTGAACCTCCGACCTGTCTGTCTTCAGTCCTACCACCACCGGGGGCTCCTATGTGTACTTTGTTGGATATTTTTTGCAGGTGGAAAAAAGAAAAAGAAACGAAGGCTGAGAACATTCAGGGGGAATTAACGTGCCTGAGTTGCTAAAATCTCATACCTGGCAAAAGGGAAATGGGTCACATTTGTGCACTTTGATTTCCCTTCCTTGCTTCTGAACTACAACAAACATAACCTTGGAGAAAGTATATGACTGTTAGAAATGTTTGACTGCTTTGGAGGATAAAATATCCTTTCCATATAGATCTTTAAATGGAGGCTGGATGGGCATCTTTCTGGAGTGCTGTAGTTGGCTATGCTTGGCAGAGAAAGGTGGACTAGATGGCCTTTGGGGGTCCCTTCCAACTCTGAAGATTATATGCCTTGGGTAACATAGATAAGATCATCATCATTTAGGTTTCAATGTTTAATCTTATTTTAGGGTTTGCATGTTTTTTTTAAAAAAAAACCTTGTATATTGTATTATTTATAGTGTTAGCCGCTTTTATTTTTTAATAATAACTAGCTGAACCTGCCACGCGTTGCTGTGGCCAACCCTCTTTCTCTCCTTCCTTCCCTCCCTCTTTCTTTCCTTTCCTCTTTTTCTTTCCCTTCTTCTTCCTTCTCTACCTCTTTCCTCCCTTCCCTTGCTCTTTGGTTCCATCCTTCTGTCTCTCTTTTCCTTCCTTCCCTCCCTCTTTCTGTCCTTCCTTCTGTCTCTCTTTCCTTCCTTCCTTCCCTCTTTCGTTCCTTCTCTCCTTCCTTTCATCTCTCTTTCCTTCCTTCTCTCCCTCTTTCTCTCGTTCCTTCTCTCCTTCCTTCTGTCTCTCTTTCCTTCCTTCCTTCCCTCTTTCGTTCCTTCTCTCCTTCCTTTCATCTCTCTTTTTCTCTCGTTCCTTCTCTCCTTCCTTCCGTCTCTCTCTCTCTTTCCTTCCTTCCCTCTTTTGTTCCTTCTCTCCTTCCTTCTGATTCTTTCCTTCCTTCCCTTTTTCTCTTTCCTTCCTTCTTTTTCATTCCTTCTTTCCTTCCAACTTTTTCTTCCCTTCCCTTCCCTCTTTCTTTTGTTCCTTCTCTCGTTACTTCCCTCTCTCTTTCCTTCCTTCTTTCACTTTTTTATTTCTTTCTCTCCTTCCTTCCTTCCTTCTCTCTCTCTCCTTCCTTCCCCCTTTCTGTGTATATGTGTTTTGTGTGTGTATGTGTGTGTGTATATATTTCTGTATGTGTATATATGTGTGTTTGTGTATATATGTGGTTTTGCACATGTGTTGTAATGCATTTTTTGTTTTTTGGCTTTTGGAGTCCCTTTAGCTGTGTTTTTTTTAATTAATTTTTTTATTAAGGGTAAAAAGGAGGAGAAAGGGGTGTTTTGTATATACATAGAAAATGGGAGAACAATAGTGATAAAGAAAAGTGAAAAAATAAACAATAGATGGAAAAGGAGAGAGAGAAAATTTTATATATCTATATATAGATATATATATAGGAAATAAAAAAGGAAAAACCCAAAAAATAGAAAAAATCTGTCTTTCATATATGTGTTTGTGTATATATGTGGTTTTGCACATAGGTTGTAATGCGTTTTTTGGCTTTTAAAGTCCCTTCCGCTGCGTTTTTCAGTGTTTTTATGAGTGATGGTCACTCGTTGGCCTGATACGTATATTGTGTCCAAATTTGGTGTCAATTCGTCCAGTGGTTTTTGAGTTAGGTTAATCCCACAAACATTACATTTTCCCCAAATAGACCTTGACATTTGGAAGTTGTAGTTGCTGGGATTTGTGCCAAGTTTGGTCCAGATCCATCATTGTTTGAGTCCACAGTGCTCTCTGGATGTAGGTGTACTACAACTCCCAAAGTCAACTCCCGCCAAACGCTTCTAGTGTTTTCCGTTGGTCACGGGAATCCTGTGTGCCATGTTTGGTTCAATTCCATCATTGGTGGAGTTCATAATGCTCTTTGATTGTAGGTGAACTGTAAATCCCAGCAACTACAACTTCCAAATGACAAAATAATTATTTAGTGATGTTCACTCATTGGGTTGTTAGCCGTATTCTGTCCAAATTCAGTGTCAATTCGTCCAGTAGCTTTTGAGTTCTGTTAATCCCACAAACAAACATTACATTTTTATTTATATAGATACTAGCTGTACCCAGCCACGCGTTGCTGTGGCCCTCAGAAAACAGAGTATTTGCAGACATGAAGCAATCTGGGCTAGGGAACTCCTCCCACCAAAGGTTTCCTGCTGGCTAGTAGGAGCCAGGCTGTTAAGGTGCAAGGTGGCATGGAAAATAAAGTAATGAGAAGCAGCAACGGAAGCTGCAAGGCTTTTCAGTTATATTCATGCTGGCCAAAACACTCAAAAAAGCCTCTTTGAAACAGAGGCTGGATGGCCATCTGTTGGGGGTGCTTTGAATATGATTTTCCTGTTTCACAGAATGGGGTTGGCCTGGATGGCCCACCAGGTCTCTCCCAACTCTAGGGCTTGCTGGTTCTATATTCTTCTCTTCCCTTCAACACTTTCCCCCTTCCTTCTTTCCTTTCTTTCCTTCCTCTTCCCTTCCTTTATTCCCTTCCTCTTCCCTGCCTCCTTTCCCTTCCTTTTTCTTCCCTTCCTCTTCCCTTCCTTTCCCATCCCTGCCTCCTTTCCCTTCCTTTTTCTTTCCTTCAACCATTCCTTCCATTCATAATCTTCGCTTCACCAATCCCTTTCTTCCTTTCTTCTCTCCTTTACGTTTCTTTCCCCCCCATCCTCCGGGACAGTTTGTAAGGGTTTTTAAAGTGTTTTTTTTTGGGGGGGGGGAGTGAAAGGGGGGGATGTGGGAGAGTTGCTGGTCTTCTCATGGTTCGCATCCTCCCTTCACCTCTGGTCTTGGGGGAAGACTTGCCTGATAGCCACGTGGGCTTCATGGAGCTGCTGCGGTGGCTCTAGCTGCTGCCGGGGCTTGCCTCGCCAAGCCCCCACCCCTCCGTGGGGCCAAGCCTTCTCCTTCCATCCCTCTTTCCTTTCCTCAATCCCTCCCCTCCCAAAAGAAAAAGGACTCTGCCTTCCTGAATGAAAGGGACTCAATGGCGAGGCTTCTCTTCCCTCACAACGGTTGATGCTTCATTCTTCTCGCTTTTGCACATGCTCTGTAAGGAATTTTTTTTGGGGGGGGGGGAGTTTTAAGTTATTTCCCCTTCATTTTTTACTTTTGTTGTTTGAAAGACATAGATCGGATTAGAATGTGTTTTGCTGCCAAATTTGGTGTCAATCCGTCCAGTGGTTTTTGAGTTCTGTTAATCCCACAAACGAACATTACATTTTTATTTATATAGATGTTGGGTGGATGGGATGTTTGGGTAGGTGGAATGATTGCTTTTCCGTATTATGTAGTTGTCTTTTTTCTATTTTGGACACTGCTTTAAGTCTTATATGTGGGGGGAAAGCTGGATAAAAGTAAATAAATAAATAATAGGGAACCCTATTGAATGGATGACTTCTAGTAGAAATATACTATAGATCTGTCACTCCAGGACTTCGGAAATACCTAGAGAAGACGTTGGTAGGTCCTCCACTGCAACTCCAAGGACTTTTTTATTTCCTAAACTGGACACCCAAATAATCACAATTTCAGCCAGCGACTATATAGTAGGCTTGGGCGGTTTCGTTCGTTAATTTCGTAATTCGTTATTAATTCGTATTTAAATTAGCTTACGATCCAATATTGAGCCATGCAGGACTATTGTGAGGAGTAATTAAATATCGAAACAATTTTTTCCATTTATTTCGTATTGTTTCGTAATTGTTTCGTAATTATTTCCGTATGTCTGGTGCAAGTTTTATAGTTGTTTGTTTTATCAGTGATAAAAAATAAATTATCACACCAACAGTCAACAACAGAGGGAGAGGGAAGCTTCAGAAGTTCCCCCTGTCCCATTTGGAGGTGTTTTTTTGCATATTGCGCAATCGCGTCCGCCATTAACGAATCGATTCGTAATTTTACAAAATTTCGTATATTTCGAACTTTTTTAAAGGAAAATTTTGGAATTCTTTTTAAAAAAACGAAACGCAAAAAAAACCTAAAAACGAAACGAGTTTAGAACCAAATTTTTCCGTGGTTACCCAAGCCTACTATATAGCTCCCAACTACAAAACACACAAATTATATGGTAGGTTTTTTTTATTTTTGTAACACAACCACTCCCCTCCCCCCCCCAACAAATTACTTTTAGGGCAATTAACCCAACAGCCTTTCATCAGAATGTTGATTCTACATGTTTTAATTAACTCTGCACAAACACACACCATACAAAATCACCATTTCGCAGCGTGCAGACAGAAGCCCATGTTTTAAGGGGGTGCAGATCCGAGCCATTCTTGTGTATCTTTTTATTGCCTACCCAAAGTATAGCAACACAAAGCCGGCACAAAACAGCAGTTTAAGTGCAAACGACAAAGTCTCTGCACAGATTTGGACTGGTGTTGGGTTTCAACAACAACAACATTTTAGGTTTTTCTAAATCCTTGTGTGTTACTGTTTATATGTGTTTGTATTGTTTTTGCTTATTGTTTTTTTGTTTTATTGACGTGTTGTCGGCCTTGGCCTCATGTAAGCCGCTCCGAGACCCCTTGGGGAGATGGTGATTGGGTATAAATAAAGTTTTATTTATTATTATATTATTATTATTATTATTTTATTACATCCATACACTGGTGTTGGGTTTTAGATATAGTTTAGTTCAAACTTTGGGGTCAGGCTCTGCTAGGGTTTTCCGTGGGTGCATCTACACTGTGGAATTAACACAGTTTGACGACACTTTAACTGCAACAGAAGCCTGGGAGTTGTAGTTTATTGAGCACTGGCTCTCTGGCTGACCTTATAAAACCTTACTTACTTAGGCGATCCCTCGTTGGATGAGTAAGATGGTCTTCCTTGATGACTATTTTTGTGGGTTTGTAGGTGGCTGTGGAGCCCTATTCTTATAAAACCACGCCCCCCAGGATTCCATAACATTGAACCATGGCCGTTAAAGTGATGTCAAGCTGCATTAATTCTACAATGTAGACGCACCTCAAGTCCAGGCTTCTTAAGCGGATGATGGTCCTAAGCATAATCCTCTAAATTGAGTCTCTGCAGTGTTATGGTCTTAGGTCTGCAGATCTACAAATCCCTTAATATCCAAAGCATTCGCATGAACCTGGCCAGAGACCAGCCATGTGTCAGTGGGAAGTTTTGGGTTGTCTATCCTCCTCGTTGTTGTATTTTCCCCAAAATAAGACCGGTCTTACTTTTCGCTCCATTAGGGTTTATTGTCCCGCCTCATAGGAAACCTGCTACAAAACAGGAGCTTTTTTGTTGAGTTCCAGGGCCAGAGAAGCAGATGGCGGAAACAGAAGAACGGCCTGCCTCAGGGGAGCGTGCTTGCTCCATCCATGTTCAACATCTACACAAATGACCAGTCACTGCCAGAAGGGACAGAGAGTTTCATCTATGCTGATGATGGTGCCATCACCGCTCAAGCAGGGAGCTTTGAGATGGTTGAACAGAAGCTCTCTGAAGCTCTAGGTGCCCTTACTGCCTATTATTAGCATAGTACAATATAATATTAAGCAACTTTGGCAAAGCCAAAGAAGCCATTACTAGTGTTTCAATGAATACCCAGGCTACTTGCCACTCGCCATAAGAAGGACAAAGTTGAGTGGGAGACTGGTAACACAGTATTCTGGGAAATGTAGTTTGGGAAGGGAAGGCCCCCTGTGGCAGAGAATGCAAAAGGCCCTGCCCTGGACTACATTTCCCAGAATGCAGTGCTCACCATCTTTTGGTGCTAGTTATTGGCAGTAATAATATGTATGAATGTATATTGTATGTATATATATCCTGCAATCCGCTCTGAGTCTCCTTCGAGGTGAGAACGGCAGCATATAAATGTCATAAATAAATAAATCTATATAAATAAAAATGTAATGTTCATTTGTGGGATTAACAGAACTCAAAAACCACTGGACTAATTGACATTTGGACACAAGACACCTAACAACCCCAATGCTATGGGAATCCTGGGACTTGTAGTTTTTGCAAGGACTTTAGCCCCAATGCTATGGGAATCCTGGGACTTGTAGTTTTGCAAGGGCTTTAGCCCCAATGCTATGGGAATCCTGGGAGTTGTAGCTTTGCAAAAGGCTTTAGCCCCAATGCTATGGGAATCCTGGGGGTTGCAGTTTTGCAAGGGATTTAGTCCCAATGCTATAGGAAACGTGGGAGTTGTAGTTTTGCAAGGGCTTTAGCCCCAATGCTATGAGAATCCTGGGAGTTGTAGTTTTGCAAGGCTTTAGCCCCAATGGTATGGGAACCCTGGGAGTTGTAGTTTTGCAAGGGCTTTAGCCCCAATGATATGGGAATCCTGAGAGTTGTGGTTTTGCAAGGGCTTTAACCCCAATGCTATGGGAATCCTGGGACTTGCAGTTTTGCAAGGTCTTTAGCCCCAATGCTATGGGAATCCTGGGTGTTGAAGTTTTGCAAGGGCTTTAGTCCCAATGCAAACGTGGGAGTTGTAGTTTTGCAAGGGTTTTAGCCCCAATGCTATGGGAATCCTGGGAGTTGTAATTTAGCAAGGGCTTTAGCCCCAATACTATGGGAATCCTGGGAGTTGTAATTTAGCAAGGGCTTTAGCCCCAATACTATGGGAATCCTGGGGGTTGTAGTTTTGCAAGGGCTTTAGCCCCAATGCTATGGGAATCCTGGGAGTTGTAGTTTTGCAAGCCTCTCCACCAAACTATAAATCCCTGCAAAGGGGAAGAAGTCATTCCATTCATTCTACAGAGAAAATGAAGCAAAAGGCTGTTGTGTTTCTTGCAAACACGGAAGTGAGGCCTTCACACGAGCAATCACGACACGCATGTCAACAAGAGGGATAAAGGGGGGGGGAGGCTTTGAATGCAAAAGGTTGGGACAAAAGGGAGGCATTCCCACGAGCAACGACACGCGTGCAAAGCTTGCAAAGGCGATAACTGCAAGGAGAGGGACAAAAGCAAGGCATTCCCACGTTCAAAGGCACTTAGGCCAAAGGAAAAAGGGGGAGGGATGCAAAGCAAGAGGAGGAAAAAAAGGGGAAACAAAGGCAGGGGGAGGGAAAGAGCCTTGGAAAGGGGGGAATGGGGAAAAGCAGCCCCCAAAAGGGAGCCCTAGAAGCCTTTTAAGGGGGAAATACTCACCCGGATTGCAGGCCTTGCTTTGCAATGCTTCCTCGCCTCGCCTCCCCGGGAAAATAGAGAGCCCGGCGAGGGCGGGGCCACGTTGCCAGCGCCACGGCGTTCCCATTGGCCGGCGGGAGTGACGGGCGCCAGGCATCAGCCAATAGGAGGCCGATGTTGCTTCTCCCTCCTCCTGGAGCTCCCACCTTCCCCTTTGCATGCCACTTTGGGTTCATCCAGATGCAGTTTGACCCCAATTGAACCACCCTGGCTGGTTCTATGACCCAATTTGAATACTGGTGGAGTTTGGGGAAAATAGACCTTGACATTAGGGAGCTGTAGTTGCTGGGATTTATAGTTCACCTACAATCCAAGAACATTCTGAACCCCACCAACAATGGAAT
Organism: Anolis sagrei; assembly: GCF_037176765.1. Classification (NCBI taxonomy): domain Eukaryota; kingdom Metazoa; phylum Chordata; class Lepidosauria; order Squamata; family Anolidae; genus Anolis; species Anolis sagrei. The sequence continues at coordinate 30,592,849 of NC_090030.1, read as the reverse complement.
TGAACAAAACTTGGCACACAGGACTCCCATGACCAACAGAAAATACTGGAAGGGTTTGGTGGACATTGACCTTGAGTTTGGGAGTTGTAGTTCAACTACATTCAGAAAGCACTGTGCACTCAAACAATGATGGATCTGGACCAAACTTGGCGTGAATACTCAATATGCCCAAACACTGGTGGAGTTTGGGGAAAATAGAACTTGACATTTGGGAGTTGTAGTTGCTGGGATTTATAGTTCACCAACAATCAAAGAGCATTCTGAACGCCACCAACAATGGAATTGAAACAAACTTGGCACACAGAACTCCCATGACCAACAGAAAAAAAACTGTACGGCTTTGGTGGACATTGTCCTTGAGTTTTGGGGTTGTAGTTCACCTACATCCACAGAGCTTTGTGGAGTCAAACAATGGTGGACCTGGACCAAATCTGGCATGAATACTCAATATGTCCAAATGTGAACACTGGTGGAGTTTGAGGGAAATAAACCTTGATATTCTGGAGTTTTAGTTGCTGGGATTTATAGTTCGCCTACAATCAAAGTACATTCTGAACCCCACCAATGATGGAATTGAACAAAACTTGGCACACAGGACTCCCACATCCAACAGAAAATACTGGAAGGGTTTGGTGGGCATTGACGGTTTGGGACCACCCTACCTGCGTGACCGCATCTCCATCTACGAACCCACACGCTCGCTTCGATCATCTGGGGAGGCCCTGCTCGTGATCCCACCCACGTCACAAGCGCGCTTGGTGGGGACACGGGACAGGGCCTTCTCCGTGGCGGCCCCCCGACTCTGGAACGCCCTTCCAAAAGATCTCCGACAAGCCCCCTCACTAGCAGTTTTCAGAAGGAATTTGAAAACTTGGCTGTTCCGTTGTGCCTTCCCAGATTAGGAATCCCTATCCCAAGTCCTAGTAGCACTTTAGCACAATTAACATTGCTGCACACCGTACTTTAATTCCTACGCCCCTCCTGCCATTTCAGCACTTTTAACCTTGTACCCCTCTCGCCGGCCGAACCAGTTTTAATATGTCTTGATGTATTGTTATTGCTGTCTCACTAATTTCTGATTTTGATTTGCTTCTTTGATTTTTGATTTGCTTTGTTATTACTTGTTATGTTCTCTATTGTATTGTTTTGTGGCTTCGGCCTGTGTAAGCCGCATCGAGTCCTTCGGGAGATGCTCGCGGGGTACAAATAAAGTTAATAATAATAATAATAATAATAATAATAATAATAGTTCAACTACATTCAGAAAGCACTGTGCACTCAAACGATGGATCTGGACCAAACTTGGCGTGAATACTCAACATGCCCAAACACAGGTGGAGTTTGAGGAAAATAGAACTTGACATTTGGGAGTTGTAGTTGCTGGGATTTATAGTTCACCTACAATCAAAGAGCATTCTGAACTCCACCAACAATGGAATTGAAACAAACTTGGCACACAGAACTCCCATGACCAACAGGGAAAAAAACTGTACGGCTTTGGTGGACATTGTCCTTGAGTTTTGGAGTTGTAGTTCACCTACATCCACAGAGCTTTGTTGAGTCAAACAATGGTGGACCTGGACCAAATTTGGCATGAATTCTCAATATGTCCAAAAGTGAACACTGGTGGAGTTTGGGGGAAATAAACCTTGATATCCTGGAGTTTTAGTTGCTGGGATTTATAGTTTATCTACAATCAAAGAGTATTCTGAACTCCACCAACGATGGAATTGAACCAAACCTGGCACACAGAACTCCCATGACCAACAGAAAATGCTGGAAGGGTTAGGTGGGCATTAACCTTGAGTTTTGGAGTTGTAGTTCACCTACATCCAGGGAGCACTGTGGACTCAAACAATGATGGATCTGGATCAAACTTGGCATGAATACTCAATATGCCCAAACACCAGTGGAGTTTGGGGAAAATAGAACTTGACATTTGGGAGTTGTAGTTGCTGGGATTTATAGTTCACCTACAATCAAAGAGTATTCTGAACTCCACCAGCAATAGAATTGGGCCAAACTTCACACATATTCACAGAATGTCTTAAATCTACCCTAGTTGATAGACTCTGTAAGCTACTTCTATTTCTATCATTTTTATACTTATGTATGCAATGCTTTTGATAAAAAATAAAAAGTATATCATCAGTTTTATACTTGTTTATTTATGCAATGCTCTTGACAGGAAATAAATAAATAAATGGGCCAACAGCAGGTAGGCTGTTAGGAATTGTGGGAGCTGAAGTCCAAAACACCGGGAGGGAGGGCCCAAGTTGGCTCATTTCACAGTGTTGGTCCTGCAATTCCATAGCAATTGACTGGAAGCTTAAGCACAAAAAGTCCTTTCTCGGTTATTAAACCAAATCTGTATGTAATCCGCTTTCCCAGACTGCATTTATTATATCCTAGCTTGGGTACCCGGCGATGCCCGGGCCATTTGAAAAATGCCTAGTTTGTTTTTGGATGTTAGGGAATATATATATATATATATATATATATATTTCATTTTAGGCAATCCCTCGTTGTCCGAGTATGATAATCTTCCAGGGTGGGTCCGTAGGTGGCTGTGGAGCCCTATTCTTGATCTGCATCTTCTTCCGCAGTGAGGGCATTGGTTTCCAGGTGGAAGGCGGTCCTGGTCGGGGTTGGCTTGACGCGCCCTCCTCTTGGCACGTTTCTCTCTTTCACTCTCCATTCGTGCCTCTTCAAATTCTGCAGCACTGCTGGTCACAGCTGACCTCCAGCTGGAGCGTGCACAGTCCAAGGCTTCCCAGTTCTCACTGTCTATGCCAGAGTTTTTAAGGTTGGCTTTGAGCCCATCTTTCAATCTCTTTTCTTGCCCACCAGCATTCCGTTTTCCATTCTTGAGTTCGGAGTAGAGCAACTGCTTTGGGAGACAGTGGTCGGGCATCCGGACAACGTGGCCGGTCCAGCAGAGTTGATGGCTGAGGATCATCGCTTCACTACAATCAAAGAATATTTTGGTCTTTGCTTCTTCCAGCATGCTGACATTTGTCCGCCTGTCTTCCCAAGAGATTTGCAGGATTTTCCGGAGGCAGCACTGATAGAATCGTTCCAGGAGTTGCATGTGATATCTGTAGACTGTCCATGTTTCGCAGGCATATAGCAGGGTTGGGAGGACAATCGCTTTATAAACAAGCACCTTGGTCTCCCTACGGATGTCCCGGTCCTCAAACATTTTCTGTTTCATTTGGAAAAATGCTGCACTCGCAGAGTTCAGGCGGTATTGCATTTCAGTGTCAATGTTGACTTTAGAGTGAAATACTCAAGACGCAATTGCAAACCGTGCCAACAAAGAGAAAAAATAGGACAAGTGCAAAGAAGCCAGAATGGATGTCCAAAGAACTTCTAACTGTGCTAAGACACAAAAGAGACATGCACAAGAAGTGGAAAAAGGGAGAAATCACCAAAGAAGAATTCAAACAATTAGCCAACACCTGTAGGGAAAAGGTCCGCAAGGCTAAAGCACAAAATGAGCTCAGGCTTGCCAGGAACATTAAAAACAATAAAAAGGGCTTCTATTATTATGTCAGTAGAAAAAGGAAAAACAAGGAGGCGATAGGACCTCTTCGCGGAGAAGATGGGGCAATGCTGACAGGGGATAGGGAAAAGGCAGAACTACTTAATGCCTTCTTTGCCTCGGTCTTCTCACAAAAAGAGTCTTCAACCTCAGCAAGATGGAGTGGATGAGGGATTGGAGGACATCCAACCCCAAATTGGGAAAGAAGTCGTCCAGGAATACCTGGCCGCTCTTAATGAGTTCAAGTCCCCAGGGCCAGATCAACTACACCCCAGAGTATTGAAGGAACTAGCGGAAGTCATTTCGGAACCATTGGCAACCATCTTTGAGAGTTCTTGGAGAACGGGAGAAGTTCCAGCAGATTGGAGGAGGGCCAATGTGGTCCCAATCTTCAAGAAGGGAAAAAAGGATGACCCAAACAACTACCGTCCAGTCAGCCTCACGTCGATACCGGGCAAGATTTTGGAAAAGATTGTTAAGGAAGCGGTCTGCAAACACTTAGAAACAAATGCAGTCATCGCTAATAGTCAACATGGATTTATCAAAAACAAGTCATGCCAGACTAATCTGATCTCTTTCTTCGAAAGAGTTACAAGCTGGGTAGATGCGGGGAATGCCGTGGATGTAGCGTGCCTGGATTTCAGTAAGGCCTTTGACAAGGTCCCCCAAGACCTTCTGGCAAGGAAACTAGTCCAATGTGGGCTAGGCAAAACTACGGTGAGGTGGATCTGTAATTGGTTAAGTGGACGAACACAGAGGGTTCTCACTAATGCTTCCTCCTCATCTTGGAAAGAAGTGACGAGTGGAGTGCCGCAGGGTTCCGTCCTGGGCCCGGTCCTGTTCAACATCTTTATTAATGACTTAGATGAAGGGCTAGAAGGCATGATCATCAAGTTTGCAGACGACACCAAATTGGGAGGGATAGCCAATAGTCCAGAGGACAGGAGCAGGATTCAAAACGATCTTGACAGATTAGAGAGATGGGCCAAAACTAACAAAATGAAGTTCAACAGTGACAAATGCAAGATACTCCACTTTGGCAGAAAAAATGAAATGCAAAGATACAGAATGGGGGACGCCTGGCTCGAGAGCAGTACGTGTGAAAAAGATCTTGGAGTCCTCGTGGACAACAAGTTAAACATGAACCAACAATGTGATGTGGCGGCAAAAAAAGCCAATGGGATTTTGGCCTGCATCAAGAGGGGCATAGTGTCTAGATCTAAGGAAGTAATGCTACCCCTCTATTCTGCTTTGGTTAGACCACATCTGGAATATTGTGTCCAATTCTGGGCACCACAATTCAAGAGAGATATTGACAAGCTGGAATGTGTCCAGAGGAGGGCGACTAAAATGATCAAGGGTCTGGAGAACAAGCCCTATGAGGAGCGGCTTAGGGAACTGGGCATGTTTAGCCTGAAGAAGAGAAGGCTGAGAGGAGATATGATAGCCATGTATAAATATGTGAGAGGAAGCCACAGGGAGGAGGAGGGAGCAAGCTTGTTTTCTGCTTCCTTGGAGACTAGGACGCGGAACAATGGCTTCAAACTACAAGAGAGGAGATTCCATCTGAACATTAGGAAGAACTTCCTGACTGTGAGAGCCGTTCAGCAGTGGAACTCTCTGCCCCGGAGTGTGGTGGAGGCTCCTTCTTTGGAAGCTTTTAAGCAGAGGCTGGATGGCCATCTGTCAGGGGTGAATGCAATATTCCTGCTTCTTGGCAGGGGGTTGGACTGGATGGCCCATGAGGTCTCTTCCAACTCTTTGATTCTATGATTCTATGATTCTATGATTTTGTGGAGGTGGCTGCCAAGGGAGAGGAAATGGTCAACATTTTCTAACATTACACCATTAAGCTGTATTTCTGGCATTGGAGAAGGATCGCCCGGTGACTGCTGGAAGAGCACTTTGGTTTTCTCGATGTTCAATGACAGGCCGAGCTTCTCGTATGCTTCTGTGAAGGTGTTTAGAGTGGCTAGTAGGTCTTCTTCTGAATGTGCACAGGTGATGTTAGGGAATATCACTTGGGTTATTTGTCACACTATATATTAGGGAAAAACCAGCCTTTGTTTTTGTTTTTTATGACTGCTCCCCTTTGAAAATGCATAAGGAGTTGGTGAACTACAATACACAAAATAGTGGGTCAATCCTACCCAAACCCCTCTATTGGGTCTGTGTACCGAGTTTGGTCCAGATCTGTCGTCGGCTGAGTTCAGTGCTCTCTAGATAAAGGTGAACTGCAACTCCCCGAATTCAAGATCAATCTCACACACCCCAGCTCCTCCAGTATCTTCAGCTGGCCATGGAGGTTCTCTGTTCCAAGTATGATCCCAGTCCATTGTCGGTGAGGGTCACAGCTCTAGATGTGAATGAACTACAAATCTCCAAAATCAAGGTCAATGCAACTCAATCCCCTCCAGTATGTTCAGTTGATCATGGGGGCAGAGGGGCCAGGGACAGTCCGTGTTCAAAGTTTGCTCCAGGTCCATCATTGGTGGGGGGGTCACAGAGGTCTGTGGAAGCAGGTGAAGGCACTGCAAATCCCATCGCCTTTCGTCCATCCTTCCCCAAACCTCACCAGGACATAAAATGGGTTGGGTGTGGGTTGGTCTGTGTCCCAAGTTTGACCCAGATCCATGGGCTGATGGGTTTAGCAGAAGTCTCCGGGTGAAGATAAATGTACTGCAAATCTCATTGTCCATCCTCCCCCAAGTCTCGCCAAGATGTAAAGTGGGTCACAAGGAGAGGGGGTCAGTGACCCACCTGTGGACCAGGTGCCAACCAATCTTGGCTTGTATCCTAGCCAGCCTCTTTTCTGGCCAATCAGGAGAGGGGGCAGGAAGTCTGAAAGGTATATCTTACACCTTTCTGATAAAGGTATATGATATATTATATTTTTCTGTATGTTTATACTTATACATTTTGAAGGAAAAGTACTGTGCGTGCATCCCTTTTGGTCAAATTGAAATACATCTTTGTGGCTTATCTTCAACTTGGTGAGTTGGTTTCTCTATCTGGTGTTTAGCATATGGCTTGCCAGGCACAGACCCTCTTTAACTGTGGTCCTATCTTTACAATTGACTACAAAACAACCATCTTTCCTCAAGCTGGTGCCCTTTCCCATTTGGACTACAACAACCATCACCCTTTTCCATGGTCTAACCAGGGTAAAAGCAGGCAGTGAGGCATTGTTCCATGGTATGGAATCGGTTTTTGTTGCCATCGCAGCCGTGGTAAATGAAACTTTCACAGGTTTTGCTAGTATGGTTGTAATGCTATGGAGCTTGTGGCTGTCGCAGCCACCTGGGTCCACAGGTGGTTTGGTTCAGGTCCGTCATTCGTGGGGGTCGCAGTAGTCTTTGTGTGCAAGTTGGAGCAGATGTGGTTGAAGGTACTGCAAATACCATCATCCGTGGTCTATCTTCCCCAAACCTCACAGGGACATAAAGTTGGTCATGGGGAGTCTGTGTACCAAGTTTGTTTCAGGTCCATCATTTGTAGGGGTTGCAGTAGTCTGTGCAGATTGGAGCAGATGTGGTTGAAGGTACTGCAAATACCATCATCCATAGTCTATCCTCCCCCAAACCTCACCGGGACATGAAGTTGGTCGTGGGGTGTGTGTGTGCCAAGTTTGGTTCAGGTTCATCATTTGTGAGGGTTGCAGTGGTCTATGGCATTTGCACAGCATTAATAAATATATTAAAACATTGGATGGCAATTTGGGAAACTTTGTTGAAAGTGTAGGTAAGGATCACACAAGCGAGACAGTGTAGTGTTGCCATTGGGGCATTGGACCGGGACTTTGAAGGACAAAACCAAGATTTGCCTAAAATGACCCTATCACTTTCAATGGCAGAATGACTATTTGAAGCCGGGGCTCCCATTGTCCCAGGGCGCATCTACACTGCCAAACAGATGCTGTTTGACCCCACTTGAAGTGCTACAACTCAATGTTATGAAATCTCGGGAGTTTGAAGTTTTGCCTTGTATGTAGCTTTCTCTGCCCAAGAGTGCTAGGGCCTCCCCAAACTACGACTCCCAGGATTTCATAGCATTGAGCCGCGGCAGCTAAAGTGGAGTCCAACCCGGTTCATACTACAGTGGTTATAGGCTGGCTTTGGCCTACAAAGCCCTATACGACTCCGGCCCAGCTTACTTGTCTGAACGTATCTCCCTCTCTGTTCCGCCTCGTTGTTTAAGATCCATCGGGGAGGCCCTGCTCTCGGTTCCACCGGCCTCACAAACGAGTCTGGCGGGGACGAGGGACAGGGCCTTCTCGGTGATGACCCCCTGCTTGTGGAATTTGCTCCCCAGCAAGATTAGATCGGTGTCCTCCCTCCTTTCCTTTAGAAAAAAACTGAAATTGTGGTTTTGGAACCAGGCTTTTGGCTAGCAGGCACAACAGCACTTTGGATATTGAACTGGACCATATGATGATTGTTATGATAATGGAAACAGCTATATGACTGTATAATTAATCTATTATGTATTTATGCTTTTATATTGTTGTTATATTGTGATATTGCGGCATCGAATTGTTGCCAGTTGCTCTGAGTCCCCCCTCAGGGGTTGAGAAGGGTGGGGTAGAAATGTTGTAAATAAATACAGTGTAAATGCACCCCAAACATGTGTCGTTTTGTGCTTTGGGATTATCCCCAGAATGCTTGAGAAAAGTCACTCTCCGCTTGCGCTTCACACTTCTCCTCGCCAATCTTTAGGCCCACCAGTCAGTTTTCATTTGCATCACTCTCATCCCTTGTAAAATCCATCTGATTTCCTGCCACCGGAGTAATCAAAAGGCTCAGGAAGGAAGGAAGAGGGTGGGGAAAATCTTGATGGGCTTCGAGGAGGCAGATGGTGCCTTGGAGTTATTGTTGTTGTCATCCTCACAGCTTTTCAAACCAAGTGTTGGAGCTCAGCCTGTGATTGTGTTTCAGGATCAGGGTGCTTTGGATGTGGGGAATGATGTTAATGAGTTTCAAGATGGCAATGGTTTGGTCAGTGATATTGATGCAGAGAATGACAGAGAGGCACCTGTTCAAAGTGTAGTTTCTTATGGGAATGTTCCTACAGGGTATAGGGATGATTGTTTACTCCCTAAATTGCTCCCAGAGAGTTCCCAGGATTTGGGGCTTGAAAACAACTTGGCACCTGCAGAAACTAATGAGCATATATACAGGCAGGTGGAAATTAGCCAAAACAGACAGGCCGAGCAATGCCTTCGGCATCCTGCCAGGCTTCAACAGAACAAGATAAGGGCCGCTCAAGGAAAGCGAAACCAGTTCCTGAGTGCTTGGAAAGGCTTAAAAGTTCCAAGCATGGAAAATATAGTCAGATGAAGCATCGTGTAGAATCATGCTAAGTTCTTGTACTCATCTTAGAGAAGCCTTGCTTGGAAGATTAATGCTTAAGTATTTTTCGTTTCCTGGTTTGGTTTTTTGTCTCTTGTGATTACCTGCTCATGCCTTAGATCAACGTTTCCTGGTTCTTTGGATTTTGTCAGAGAGTTGTGGACTTTGTTTTTGGGCATTGCTGAACTCTACCTTGGACTAATTTGGATGGTCAATGATAATGATGCAGAGAATGAACATGAGATCCCTGTTCAAAGTGTAGTTTCTCATGAGAATGTCCCTGAAGGGTGTGGGGTGATAGTTTACTCCCTGAATTGCTACCAGAGAGTTCCCAGGATTTGGGGCTTGAAAGCAACTTGGCACCTGCAGAAGTTAATGAGGAAATAGATAGACGGCAGGAGATTAGTCAAAAAGGACAAACCGAACAGTGGCTTTGATGCTCTGCAGGCCCCGACAGAAAAAAAGATAAGGGAATCTCAATTAAAGCTAAACTAATTTCTGAGTGCTTGGGATAGCTTAATGGGGGAATAAAAGTCCCAAGTAAGGGAAATGTAGCCAGATGAAACATTGTTTGGAATCATGTTAAATTCTTGTCCTTGTTTCTTGGAAGCCTAGCTTGGAAGATTCATGCTTAAGTATTTCTTATTTCATGGTTTTGATTCTTGGATTTTATGACTACATACTCATGCCTTGGATTAATGTTTCCTGGTTTTCTGGATTATATTAGAGAAGTGTGGACTTTGTTTTCATGGGCTTTGCTGAGCTTTACCCTGGACTATTTTGTTCCTGCTTATCTTCTTACCAAATTGGATTTACCTATTTCTTTAAAGTGCTTTTTACTTTGCTGCTTTTTAATTATCTCCAATAAAAGGATTGTTTTCCTATTCAACTTGTAGTGTTTAAAGGTCAGTCGCAAGGCCGAACAGGGATAGGGTTACAGCCTGTGTTAGATGGGGTTACACTCCCCCTGAAGACGCAGGTTCGCAGCTTGGGAGTGATCCTGGACTCATCGCTGAGCTTGGGACCTCAGCGGTGGCCGGGAGAGCTTTTGCACAATTAAAACTTGTGCGCCAGCTGCACCCGTACCTTGGGAAGTCTGATCCGAATTCGAAGAAGCACGAATGGAGGGTGAAAGAACGTGCGAAGAGGAAGTCGCATCAAGCCAACTCCGACCGGGACCGCCTTCCACCTGGAAACCAATGCCCTCACTGCAGGAGAACATGCAGATCAAAAATAGGGCTCCACAGTCACCTACGAACCCACTGCCATCTTGGATAACAATCCTACTCGGACAATGAGGGATCGCCTAAATAAAGTAAAGTAACCTTTTGAAAAATGGCATTCATTTCCATTTGGGTAAATTGGGAACCACCCTGAAAAGAGTTTAATACTTGCTTGAGTCAATCTTCTTCTTAGTGGTAAATATATACTAGTATTCATGCAAGGCAATTAGGTTTCCGCATCATTCAACTGATATACCTGTTAGGGACAAAGATGTACCAATGCGCATATATTATATATGAGTTTTAGAAGTGTTGCTTCAGTTGCAATTGCCCAAAAAGAGCTACTCTCCCTTAAAACATCCTGGTTTAAATCATGCTCTCAAGACACAAAATAAGTAGACTTCTGTAACATAGCTGGTTTACTCACAAACTTCATGCATTCAGCATAAAGGTACATTGTTTATCAATCCAGTTACAAATAGATTTGAAGTAGTTTCTCTGTGTATGTAACACAGGGCATCTTTCTTATAATCAACAGTCCAAAGTCCCTCACCCTTTCCAATGCCGTGACCCCTTAATATAGTTCTTCATGTTGTGGTGACCCCCAACCATAACATTATTTTCATTGCTACTTCAGAACAGTAATTTTGCTCCTGTTATGAATAGTAATGTAAATATCTGATACTCAAGGTGTATATTCTTTCACTGGACGAAATTAGACACAAATACCTGATATCCCTGAATTTGAATACTGGCGGGGTTGGGGGGGGGGGTCATTTTGTCACTTGGGAGTTGTAGTTGCTGGGATTTATAGTTCACCTACAATCAAAGAGCATTCTGAACTCCACCAGCAATGGAATTGAACCAAACTTGGCATAGAGAACTCCCATGGCCAACAAAAAAATACTGGAATGGTTTGGTGGGACTTGACCATGAGTTTTGGAGTTGTAGTTCACCTATATCCAGAGAGCTTTGTGGAGTCAAACAAAGATGGACCTGGACCAAACTTGGTACAAATACTCAATATGACCCAAATTTGAATACTGGTGGAGTTTGGGGAAAATAAACCTTGATATTTGGGTGTTGTATTTGCTGGGATTTATAGTTCACCTACAATCAAATAACATTCTGAACTCCACCAACGATGGAATTGGACCAAACTTGGCACAAACACTAATATGCCCAAATGTAAATATCTGATACTCAGGGTGTATTTTCTTTCACTGGACAATATTTGGCACAAATACCAGATATTCCTGAATTTGAATACTGACGGGGTTGGGGGGGGGATTGATTTTCTCATTTGGGAGTTGTCGTTGCTGGGATTTATAGTTCACCTACAATCAAAGAGCATTCTGCACTCCAATTATGGAACTGAACCACACAAAACTCCCATGACCAACAGAAAATACTGGCAGAGTTTGGTGAGCATTGGCCTTTAGTTTGGAATGAACCACGCAACAAATTATGTGACAAACAACTTTGGTTATACTGCAACACATAATCCACAACAAATTATCTGTTTTTATATAAATATATATTGAAGACAGGCAACAAATTATTTTTTCCCCCAAAAAAGTAACGTTCCAAGCTCCCTGCAATATTATTTTTTTATTGCTGCTCTTCTTCCCGAATTCTTTCTTGTTCTGTGAATTGATTTGGCACTGGAATTCAGCAGAAGTCTTTGTAGGCTACATTCAGTACTTTGTCATACTTTGGCCATATCACGAGAAGATATGACCCACTAGAAACAAAAAAGGCTGCATTGCTTGGGCAGGCACAAGGCAGTAGGAAAAGAGGAAGGCCCCATTACAAATAGATAACACTCCATAAAGGAAGCCCTGAATTTTCAAGACCTGAACAGCACAGCAGAAAGTACTGTATTTTCTGATGATCTTTGGTGACCCCTCTGACACCTTCCTGCAACCCTCCCAGGGGTCCCGACCCCCAGGTTTTAAAATGCTGATCTAAGAGTTGAAGATTGTCTGGAGAGGTCCTGCTCTCGATCCCGCCTTCTTCTCAGGAGCAACTGGCGGGGACGAGAGACGGGGCCTTCTCAGTATTGGCCCCTCGGTTGTGGAATGCCCTCCCCAGGGATATTAGATCAGCCCCCTCCCTCTTGACCTTTTAGAAAAAAGTGATAATGTGGCTATTTAAACAAGCCTTCGTAATCTGCTGCAACAAACAACATGGTATTAGACAAAAGTGAACATTGGGAAAAGCTCAGATGACAATTTATGGACAATGAGACTAACAATGAATGCATTGGTTTTACATGTTTTAACATGTTTAATTGAATGAATTTTTTAATTCTGTTAATTGTAGTTAGACATCAAGTTGCCACCTTGAGTCACCTTTGGGTTCGAGAAAGGCGTGATAGAAATATCATAAATAAATAATAGATTAATGGGATTCCTATAGGCCTCTCGCTTATGTGTGTGTTTACATGTGCCATTGCATTGCCTCCAACATATGGTGACGCAATGCATTCCATAGAGTTTTCTTAGGCAAGGAACACCCAGAGGTAGTTTTGCCCTTTCCTTCTTCAGAAACATACCCTACAGAACCTGGGATCCACTGGTGGTCCCCCATCCAAGTCCTAACCAGCACTTGCCCTGCTCAGTTTCCAAGATCAGACAGAATATAGTGCCTTCCCCTCTCATTTACAGCGATGCCATAAGTCAAAACTGACTTGACAGCAAATAGCAAGCAAAGCTCTGGGACTGTGGCACAGCTGGCTGGGAGTCAGCTGCATTAAGATCACTACCGACCGAAAGGTCATGAGTTCGAAGCTAGCCCGGGTCAGAGTGAGCTTCCAACCAATTTGTGTAGCTTACTGTCGACCTTTGCAACCCGAAAGACAGTTGCATCTGTCAAGTAGGAAATTTAGGTACCACTTATGTGGGGAGGCTTGTGCTGGCAGAGCTGTGTCAGAAGCTAAATTTTCTTTTTCTATGCATGGTTAGTTTGCACGTGTTTCTGTTAGCCAGGCATTTTGCAGTTAAGCAGCTTCCCCCAGGCTGCAGTCAGGGGCGGCTCAACCCATTACGCAAAGTAAGCATTTGCAGTATATCTTGGGGGAAAATAGACCTTGACATATGTGAGTTGTAGTTACTGGGATGTATAGTTCACCTACAATCAAAGAGCATTCTGAACTCCCCCAATGATGGAATTGACCAAATATGGCACACAGAACTCCCACGATGAACAGAAAATATATATATCAGTGATTAGTTTGGGGGGAGGGGCACCAAAATACTGTTTGCTTACCGTTGAAAATTACCTAGGGCCGCCTCTGGCTGCAGTCATAGGCTAGCAGCCTGCCTATCATCGTTGGGTCTTTTGGAACTGCCCTTTCCCCCAGGTTCAGGAGGGAAAAGGGGACAGTTTGTTCAGTCTTACAGTTTGAAGCCCAACTACAGGACATGTGAGCTTTTCCCTCCTGTAGAAAAGCTTCGTTTCTTACAAGTTTCTTACAGCTTTACTAAGAAATACAGCACAGCCCTTGTTGGGGTTAAAGAAACAGATCCACAGCATTTGTCGAAAAAATCCAAAGGACTCCAGTTGGAAAATCTTCAGAGTTTTAGCCGGTAAGGTCTACTCGTGTACCCATAAAGCAAATTGGAACCGGGAGTAGGGCCCCACGCCAGCTAAGCCTAAAAGACAGATTGCCCAGGGAGGGGTCAAAAGGGTTTCCCTCACAGAAGAGAAAAACAGTTCATGGAGCAAGTTGCCTGTCCATTGTGGACAAGTTAAGAAATATTTGGTTGATTTGTTGAAGATCTAAGAAGTATTTGACTGATTTGTTGTACCGATAAAGAACTTTGTCAAACTTTCCAAGCTTCTAAAGACTTTGTATAGGGAAATTCATAGGGCCTCTCAGCCGAGGCACCCCGGCGTCCCGCTGGGCACATAATGATCACGTCCTATTAATAGACAATTGCTACAGGTCCAGTGTATGACAGCACAAGGCTAATTTAACTAATTTACGAGGCCATAAAAATCTCCAGCAAGCATGCAAAAAATGAGGAAGTGCTTCATCAGTGTCACAAATGGACAGTGAAACAACAGCTCTCCTGGTGGCCAGAATACCCTCAGGAGAAAAAACTGGATTGTTAAATGGCCTCTGAGTGTCTGTCTATATATGTTGTGTGTCTATGGCATTGAATGTTTGCCATGTATATGTACATTGCAATCCGCCCTGAGTCCCCTGTGGGGTGAGAAGGGCGGAATATAAATACTGTAAATAAATAATAAATAAAAGCGAGTCTCCTTGCCCTGGTGACATTTTCCTAATCCTTACTTATTAAATGTATAAGGGCATTATAAGAAAAATGCAAATCAGGAAAACAGTATAGATGCAAAGAAATTGAACACATTGCTGACTAAAACATTGAGCCCTTTGTCATAGTTGTGTGCACTGGAAGTGTTTCCAACTTGTGTCGGAAGGCATAGCGCTTCTTTAAAGTTTTTAAAAATTTAATTACAAACATCAAGGGATCCAAGCGTAGTTTGGTTCTGAGTTTGACTCGACAGTGGCACCTGCCGGTTGGGATTGGCTGCATTTGTAATGTCTTCTTTTAAAAATAGCTCACAATCCATTCCAGGATTATGTGAAGTGGGCATTATTATTGCTTAAGGCCGAAACAGATGTTCTGCATTGCAGCCGTTGCTCAGCCCAAAATATTAGTCCAGCTTTAGAATTGAGTATTCCACCAGGGATTCTAGCTAGCAGACGTTGGTGTGTTGGTTATTCAATTATTATTATTATTATTATTATTATTATTATTATTATTATTCCTTGTCACGGGCAGAAGGTATTTGTGGCACAAGTTTCAATGGATCATCTGAGCAACAGTATTACGCCTCTGCATATTATTATTATTATTATTAATAATAATAATAATAATAATAATTGGAACTTGTGCCACAAATACCAACTGCCTGCGACAACTAACTGGTGGGATCACAAGCCAGAAAAGCTTACAGAAAATGAGCAAGTCAAACTCCTCTGGGACTTTCGAATTCAGACAGACAGAATTTTGGAGCACAATACTCCTGACCTCACAATGGTGTTAAGAAACCAAGTATGGATTGTCAATGTTGCAATCCCAGGCGACAGCAGGATTGAAGAGAAACAACTGGAAAAGCTGATGCGATACGAGAATTTAAAAATCGAACTGCAAAGACTCTGCCACAAACCAGTCAAGGTGGTCCCAGTGGTGATCGGCACACTGGGTGCAGTGCCTAAAAACCTTGGCCTGCACTTAAACACAATCGGCGCTGACAAGATGACCATCTGCCAGCTGCAGAAGGCCACCTTACTGGGATCTGCACACATTATTTGCTGATACATCACACAGTCCTAGATACTTGGAAAGTGTCTGATGTGTGATCCAATACAACAGCCAACAGAGTGATCTTGTTTGCTGTGTACTAATCTTGTTGTGTTTCAAATAATAATAATAATTACTATTATTATTATTATTCTACTTTGGTCTTGGAGAGGTTCTCCACCAATTCCACTCCTGCTTCTAGGAGGTCCTCTATCCACTGTGGATCTCTTCTTAAGAGAAATAAAGAGGAATAATAATAATAATAATAATAATAATAATAATAATAATTCTACCTTGGTTTTGGAGAGGTCCTCCACCAATCCCACTCCTGCTTCTTATGAGGTCCTCTATCTACTTAAGGTCTCTTTTTTAAGAGTGATAAAGAGGAATAATAATAATAATAATAATAATAATAATAATTCTACTTTGGTTTAGAGGTCTTCCACCAATCCCGACCTACTTCAACGGAGTATCCATTTATCCTACCTTGGCTTCTGAGAAGTCTTCCATCAATCCCATCTCGGCTCTGTGAGGTCATCAGCCTATCCCACCTCTACTTTTATGATGTCATTGACCTATCCCTTCCCTGACAGCACCCTCCTGTGGCTGGAACCGAGCACAGCCTCCAAGATGCCGAAGATGGGAAAGCCCATATATACCTCTGTCTCGTATGTCCAGTTGTCTTCTTGTCAGTGTATAACTTCATTGAATGTTTGCCATATATGTGTTCTATGATCTACTCTGAGTCCCCGTCGGGGTGAGAAGGGTGGAAAATAAATACAGTAAATAAATACATAAATGTGGATGACATCCAAGGAGCAAAGGTTTTGATAGGCAGATGATTTCTCAGAAGGAGAGATGGTATTGTTGGTGGAGAACCCCACAAAAGCAAAGGTAGATGACCTCACAGAAGCAGAGATGGGGCCGACCTCTCAGGGACCAACGTGAAATCATGGTGTGCCACATGGCATGTCTCTAGACTCGACGAGACCCTAAAAGGCCAAGGAACTCACAACACACAACCTAAACAAGGAGACTACAGCACTCGTTTCCCAATTCTTAGTGGTTCTGATTTTCTCTTTTCTTCCTTCCTTACAGTCCTTGATCACCCCTGAGCAGTTCCAACTTGGGTCTTCCATTACAACTGGTGTTTGAGGTAGCTGAGCAACGGAGACGGGATTTCCAGTTGATCCGCAGCATTGGGTTGGTTCGGTGGTTTGAGGAACTTCCTGATGGCGAGTCTGCATTGAGACATCAAGGATTTGGGGACAGCTAGCGAGGAAGGGAAGGGAGCGGGAAGAAAAAGAAGTGGTGAATCCTAAGCACCTTGCAAAGTTTTCAGGTTTCAACAGAACCTCTAAAGCAGTGGTTCTCAACCTTTCTAACACCATGACCCCTAAATATGGTTCCTCAGTTTGTGGTGACCCCCAACCATAAAATTATTTTCGTTGCTCTTTTAGAACTGTAATTTTGCTAATGTTACGAATCATAATGTAAATATCTGATATGCAGGGTGTGTTTTCATTGTTACAAATTCAGCATAATTAAAGCATCATGATAATCAGAAAAAAATAGATGTTTGGGGGAGTATGGAAAACAGATGATGGGATTTGCAGTACTTTGCTGGCCAGTGAGTGCGCGAGGCAGGCGAGGGAGGCTTTGCTCAAAGCCTCAAAGCCAAGTTTTGAGCGGAGCCTCTTTCGCCTGGCTCGCAACCCCGCCAGCAGCGAGCGGTACGAGCCAGGTGAGGGAGGCTTTGCAAAAGGCCAAGACAACGCTGGCAGTCTTTAGGAGGAGCCTGAAAACGTGGTTGTTCCAGTGTGCCTTCCCAGAATAAGGAAACTCCCAGCAATATGTCCCTAAACGCACTTTATCTAGGATTGTCTGCACTCTCTATCCTTCTCCAAAATTTCTATCCTGTTTATATGTCACCTGGTCACGCCCAGCATTATTTTTTAAATTTTTAATTAGTACATTTGGCCCTGCCATAGGTTTTTTAAACGCCGTTGTGTTATTGTTAATGTTTATTGCTATTTTGTTTATGAGTTTTATTTATTTATTTATTTTTATTTTTTTTATTTTATTTGGAGTGCTTCTACCCCGCCCTTCTCAACCCCCGAGGGGGGACTCAGGGCGGCTTTCAAAAGGCACAATTCGATGCCCAACAATTCACAAAATACAATATACAATTTACAATTTAACATCAACAGTTATTACTAGTTAAAACAATCAAATCAATACAATAACAGCAATAAAATCATTTTGTGGTCAATGTTCATCGATTTATAAATCCATAATCGATCCAGCATTGTCATTGTCCTTTCCTACTCTGGTCGTCATTGTCTTTTGTCCATCTGCCAGCTTACCCTGTCTGGGCTGAAATATGCGGTATAGAAATAAAGCAAATAAATAAATAAATACCCACAGGCCTGGTCCCAAATCCAGGTTTTTAAATTCCTCCTGAAGGAGAGGAGGGATGTTGATGACCTAATTTCCCCGGGGAGCGCATTCCACAGGCGAGGGGCCACCACCGAGAAGGCCCTGTCTCTTGTCTCCACCAGTCTCACTTGTGATAAAGGTGGAGCCGATAGCAGGGCCTCCCCGGAAGATCATAAACTCCGAGGTGGGGCGTAGAAGAAGATACGTTTGGACAGGTACACTGGGCCAGAGCCGTAAAGGGTTTTGTAGGTCAAAACCAGCACTTTGAATTGTGCTCGGAACTGGATCGGCAGCCAGTGGAGCTGACATAACAGGGGGGTGGTGTGCTCCCTGTATGATGCTCCGGTGAGTAATCTAGCCACCACCCGTTGGACTAATTGAAGTTTCCGAACAGTCTTCAAAGGCAACCCCACGTAGAGCGTGTTGCAGTAATCTATTCGGAATGTTTGTATTACTGTTGCTATTGTTTTTATTGTTATGTTGTGGGCTCGGCCTCATGTAAGCCGCACCGAATCCCTTGGGGAGATGGAAGCGGGGTACAAATAAAGTATTATTATTATTATTATTATTATTATTATTATTGCAGAGCCTTCCTCGCCTGGCTCGCGACTCCACGGCAAGAGCCAGGCAATGGAGGCAGCCATTCTTAGGAGACGAAGGTGGTGGCCTTGCAACCCCTCCAAAATGGCCAAACAACCCCCCTGGAGGTTGCGACCTCCCCAGTTGAGAGCTGCTGCTCTAAAGCTTGAGACATCACCATAAACAGACAATGAGGAATCATGGGAATCCAGCAACATCTGGGATGTCACATCACTCCTATTCCTGATTTCAGCTTATTTACCTCATTGTGTAGTCCACCCATCACATTTTCTATGGTTAGGGGCAAAGGACCCCCACGAAAGTGACTTTTAAAAGTGCTGTTCTTCTTTACCTGCAAAAATACCTCTCTAGGAATGTCCGCATTCTCCAGTAGAGAACCTGTCAGAAGTTAACTATAGAAACACATTGAAGGGTCTAGAAATTCCAAGAGAATTTTTTCTAGGATCTCCAAAGGACCTTTTAACCAAATCCACAAATCATCTACACTGCCATATACAATCCAGATTATCTGCTTTGAACTGGACAATATGGCAGTGTAGACTCAGTCCCCTTCTACACTGCCATATAATCCAGTTCAAAGCAAATAATTTGGATTTTATGTCGCACTGTAGAAGAGGTGTCATATAATCCAGTTCAAAGCAGATAATTTGGATTTTATATCGCAGTGTAGAAGAGGCATCATATAATCCATTTCAAAGCAGATCATGTGGATTATCTGATTTGATAATCTGGATTATATAGCAGTGTAGAAAGGGCCTCCCTAGATTCCATAACATTAAACCATGGTGGTTAAAGAGGTCTCAGGGCCCTTTTACACAGCCATATAACTCAGAATATCAAGGCAGAACTGGGTTATCTAAGTCCACATTGCCATATAATCCAGTTCAATGTGGATTTTATAGAGCTGTATGGAAGGGGCCTCAGACTGCATTCATTCTACAGTGTAGATCAGTGGCTCTCAACCTGTGGGTCCCCAGGTGTTTTGGCCTACAACTCCCAGAAATCTCAGCCAGTTTACCAGTTGTTAGGATTTCTGGGAGTTGAAGGCCCAAACATCTGGGGACCCACAGGTTGAGAACCACTGGTGTAGATACACTCTATAGGCACTTCCAGACAGGACCTATATCCCAGGATCTGATCTCAGGTTTTCTGCTTTAAACTGGATTACATGAGTCTGCATTGCCAGATAATTTGGGGTAAACAGAAAACCTGGGATCCGATATTGGGATATAGGGCCTGTCTGTAAGGGCTCTAAGTTCTTCTGGAACATAAGCATGCTACATAAGTGTCCGAAATATTAAAAATCAACTAGGTATTTTTAATTACAAAAATGTGAGTCCAGCACTGAAAGGGTTAAATGGATGCAATGAATCAGCAAAAGCTGCAGTTCAATATAAGCAGGTATGCCTGTAGGTTAGTAGGCTTCTGTGTTAGTTTGCCTCAGTCTGAGAGAGGCCTCAGTCTGAGAAGGCTCCAGTGCGAGGTAGGCCTCAGTGTGAGAAGGTTTCGGTGAGCAAAGCCCCATGTTGAAGACCTCGTGTGTGAAGCTCCAGTGGGAAGGCTGCTCAAAGTGATAAAAATTTAACAAAAAGATACAGGCCAACATTATTTCTTCCATAGGAGGCTTTTCTTTATAGCAAAATAATATGGTTGCACTATTTACAAGAACAAGGTTTCCATAATACAAACAAAGTCCTTTATACTTCCTTCTTTGCTTCATACTAGGCTTCTTTCTCATGCAGATGAACAGTTTCACTCTCACAGAGCCTCTTCTCACACCAAAGTTACACAGTAGCTTTTCACACAGCTTTACATGCGAAGCCTTCAACCTAGGGCTTCTCTCACTGAAGCTTCTCACAGACTAAGGCCTACTTCACACTGTGAGGCCTTCTCTACAGGTTAAGGCCTGTCTCACACTTACTCGCAGCAGCATGACCCAGCACTAGTAGCCAAAATGATAAAAAGAACGAAAACACACAGACCAATGTTATCTCTTCCTTAGAAGGTTTTTCTTTGACACAAAATAATATGGTTGCAGTATTTACAAGAACAAGGCTTCCATAAAACAAAGTTCTTTAGACTTCCTTCTTTGCTTCCACGCTAGGCTTCTTTCTCATGCAGATAAACAGCTTTGCTCTCAATGAGCTTCCTCTCACACCGAACTTACCACCGAGCTTCACACAGTAGCTTTTTACTACTTTTTTGGCTACTAGTGCTGGGTCATGCTGCTGCGAGTAAGTGTGAGACAGGCCTTAACCTGTAGAGAAGTCCTCACAGTGTGAGGTAGGCCTTAGTCTGTGAGAAGCTTCAGTGAGAGAAGCCCTAGGTTGAAGGCTTCGCATGTAAAGCTGTGTGAAAAGCTACTGTGTAACTTTGGTGTGAGAAGAGGCTCTGTGAGAGTGAAACTGTTCATCTGCATGAGAAAGAAGCCTAGTATGAAGCAAAGAAGGAAGTATAAAGAACTTTGTTTGTATTATGGAAACCTTGTTCTTGTAAATAGTGCAACCATATTATTTTGCTATAAAGAAAAGCCTCCTATGGAAGAAATAATGTTGGCCTGTATCTTTTTGTTAAATTTTTATCACTTTGGGCTACTGGTGCTGGGTCACACTGAGCTGATGAGTTACTCTGCTGTGCATTTATGGGGGGGGGGGGGGGTCTTTTGTTAATAACAATAAGCATACATTTTAAGAAGTTAGAAGTCAGTGTGCTACCTCTTTCCCGGACTAACAAATCCAGCACCTCAGAGTTAGCTGAGATCTTATCCAGTGCGACTCCCAGCAAATACACATTGGCTCCAAAATCTATGAGGAGCTGGACAAACTCAACTCCGCAGCCGTGCCTCAGGCAGATTTCCAGAAGCGTCTTTGGGTTTTTGATGCGGCTGATCATTTTCTCGTCGTTGCAGTTGTAGTTCGGGTCGGCTCCGTACAGCAGCAGCATTTTGAAGCACTCCAGGTGCCCGTAGATGGCTGAGAGGTACAAGGGGCCAGAGCAAGCCACGGAGTTGGCAGCCCACTCGGGGACCCTGGCCTTGACGTTGGCGTCTGCCCCGTGGGTCAAAAGCTCCCGGAGGATGTCCACGTCACCGTCCCTGGCTGCGGTGAGGACTGGCGTGCAGTTGTTGTGGACGCTCCCCAACGGGTTCGCTCCAGCTGCCAAGAGGGCCCTGACGCAATCCAGGTGACCATTGTTGACAGCCACGAAGAGCGGGGTTTGGGCCTTGACGTCCAAGCTGTCCACCTCAGCTCCATGGGCCAGGAGCACCTCTACGCACCTGGTGTGGCCCTTGGCGGCAGCCAGGCGCAGTGGCGTCCCGGGGACCCCCCACCCACTCCGGCTGTTGATGAACCGACGGAAGCGCTCTTGGCGAAGCAGGTCGTCCAGATGGCGGTCGTTGTCTTGGGAGACAGCAAGGTTCAGCTCCTGCCTTTCTTCTTCCCCTTCCTCATCTTCTCTGGGCTGGAACATCGAGAAGATCTTGGTGATATCCAGCAGGCTCATGATGTGTTTCTTGAGGGTGACTTTCATCATGAACTGGGCAGTGTTGGAAAGCTGCAAGGCCCACAAAAAACACACAATGTCAGACTGTTGGAAGGGAAGAGGCATCAATGCTTGTATGTATAAAGCAGTGTTTCTCAACCTGGGGGTCGGGACCCCTGAGGGGGTCACGAGGGGGTGTCAGAGGGGTCGCCAAAGGCCATAAGAAAACGCAGTATTTTCCGATGGTCATGGGGATTCCATGTGGGAAGTTTGAGCCAATTCTATCGTTGGTGGAGTTCAGAATGTTCTTTGATTGTAATGAACTATAAATCCCAGCAACTACAACTCCCAAATGTCAAGGCCTATTTTCCCCAGGCTCCACCATTGTTCACATTTGGGCATACGGCTTATTCGTGCCAAGTTTGGTCCAGATACACCATTGCATGAGTCCACAGTGCTCTCTGGATATAGGTGAACTACAACTCTCAAACTCAAGGTCAATGCCCATCAAATGTTTTTTTTTTTGCACTGGGAGCCAAGTTTGGTTCAAATCCATTGCTGGTGGAGTTCAGAAAACTCTTTGATTATAGGTGTACTATAAATCCCAGCAACTACAACTCCCAAATTACAAAATCAATCCTCGCCCAACCCCACTAGCATTCACATTTGGGTGTATTGGGTATTTGTGCCCAGTTTGGTCCAGTGAATGAAAATGCATCCTGCAGATCAGATATTTACATTATGATTCCTAACAGTAGTAAAATGATTGTTATGAAGTAGCAATGAAAACAATATTATGGTTGGGGGTCACCACAACATGAGGGACTGTATTCAGGGGTCACGGCATTAGGAAGGTTGAGAACCACTGGTATAAAGCAAGCTCCAAAGCCCATACAACATAAAACTGTTGGAAAGGAAGAGGCGTCAATGCTTGTATGTATAAAGCAAGTTTCAAAACCCATTCAACATAAAAGTGTTGGAAGAGGCATCAACATTTGTATGTATAAAGCAAGTTCCAAACCCCGTAAACTGTGATAAGAACTGTGACAGTGACAAGTGTTTACTTCTATTTACCTCTAATTACTAACTGGAAACCAATATCTGTTAAAAGAGAAGTCAACACAAGGTACTTACTGTATATACTTGAGTACCTAGTTTTTCAGCCTCCTTTTTTAGGCTGAAAAAGCTCCCCTCGGCTTATACTCAAGTCAAGGTTATTATTTTACTCTGTTGTTAGTATTATTTTATTTTAATACTCTATTATTATTAAATTTACCGTATTTTGCCCTATTATTATTATTACATTTAATGCTCTATTTATTATTGTTATTGTTATTGCATTTATTATTTTACTCTATTATTACTGTTATAATTGCATTTCCATTATTTTACTCTATTATTTATTTATTTATTTATTTAATATTTACTTTGCTTATTTACCGCTGTTCTCAGCCCAGGGGCGACTCACAGTGGTGTACAACATAGGAAGAACAAGATTCAAGACACAGTATAAAACAATTCACAATCCAACATTACACAAAAACATCGTCATTACTACGAAAACCATTCAGCGTCATCTCATCGTCCAAACCACAATCCAGTATCATTTTCTGTTGTTCCATTCCTATACTCATTACCAATCATTGCACTTCTTGTTCGAACACCTCAAACAACCAAGTCTTTAATTTCCTCCGGAATATCATCAGGGTAGGAGCCAGACTAATGTCCACGGGAAGGGTGTTCCACAGCTGAGGAGCCACCACCAAGAAGGCCCTATCTCTCGTACCCGCCAGCTGTGCTTGTGAAGCAGGCGGGATCGAGAGCAGGGCCTCCCCGGAAGATCTCAAAGTCCTGGTGGGCTCGTAGGTCGAGATGCGGTCGGATAGGTATCTTGGGCCGGAACCGTTTAAGGCTTTATAGGCCAACGCCAGCACCTTGAATTGAGCCCGGTACATTTATTATTACATATATTACATTTATTATAATAAATTTTACATTTATTATTATTATTATTATTATTATAAGGTTATTTATTATTTTACTCTGTTATTAGTATTATTTTTATTTCATGTATTATTCTACTCTATTATTATTACATTTACAGTATTTTGCCCAATTATTATTATTACATTTAATACTCTATTTATTATTGTTATTGTTATTGCATTTATTATTTTACTCTATTATTATTATTATTATTATTATTACATTTATTATTTTTCTCTATTATTGTTGGAAGGAGATACGTAAGGTGTAGAGCTTTTTCGATCTATTCTCCAATTCTGTGGAACTCATTGCCTCCATATATTAACGCAATGTCGGAGTTGCTCTGGCACCATGAGATGCAGAGCCAATCTTAAGAAATGGGGCTACAGGGTGGAATCCTCGGCATGCGAGTGTGGAGAAGAGCAAACCACTGACCACCTGCTGCAATGCGCCCTGAGCCCTGCCACATGCACATGCAACCCCAGAGGCACTCCAAGTGGCCAGATACTGGTCAAAGGACATTTAACCAACTACCAAGTTTGCAAAATCTGTGGGTTTTTTTTCTTTTTCTTTTTAATCTGTGTGTTTGTTTTGCTCTGTTAGAATTCTAATACAATGGTATGGTTGCTGATGACACGATAAATAAAATAAATAAATAATTTTTAATGTATTTTATTTTCTGGTTTTGTTATGCTTTATGTTATATTGTGTTTACTATACTGATGGGCATGGCCTCATGTAAGCCACTCCGAGTCCCCTTGGGGAGATGGAGGCGGGGTATAAATGAAGCATTATTATTATTATTATTATTATTACTATTATTATTATTATTTACACCTAAAGATATCTGTAGCTCTACGGACACTGATATAGGAAATTGCTAGCTTTTCTTTGCCTTTTGAAAAGAGTGCTTGCTTCATTAATGTTTAACATTCGCACAAATGACCAGCCATTGCCAGAAGGGACAGAGAGTTTCATGTATGCTGATGATCGTGCCATTACCGCTAAAGCAGGGAGCTTTGAGATGGTTGAACAGAAGCTCTCTGAAGCTTTAGGTTAGTGGTTCTCAACTTTTCTAACACCGGGACCCCTAAATATGGTTCCTCATGTTGTGATGACCCCCAACCATGAAGTTATTTTCGTTGCTACTTTATAAGTGTAATTTTGCTACTGTTACAAATCGTAATGTAAATACCTGATATGAAGGATGTGTTTTCAATGCTACAAATTCAACATAATTAAAGAATCACGATTAATCAGAAAAAAAATATATTTGGGGGAGTATGGAAAACAGATGATGGGATTTGCAGTACCTTTGACCGATTCAGGGCTGGCTTCCATAGACCACTGAGACCTCCACACAGAACTCCCATGTCAAACAAAAAATACTGGAGGGGTTTGGGAGGAATTGACAGTGATTTAGGGGAGATGTAGTTCACCTACATCTGGAGAGCATTGTTAACTCAAACAACTATGGATCTGGACCAAACGTGGCACGAATACTCAATATGCCCAAATTTGAACACTAGACGAGTTTGGGGGAAAATAGACCCTGACATTTGGGAGTTGTAGTTGCTTGGATTTATAGTTCACCTGCCATCAAAGAGCATTCAGAACTTCACCAGAGAGAGCAAGGCAGGCAAGGCGGGCTTTGCGCGAGGTCAGGCCTTGCGTGGAGAACCCCTTGTCTGCCCCTTGCCAGATGGCGAGAGAGCGAGGCAGGCGAGGCCAGGCGCAAAGGAGCCCTTGTCTGGCTCACACCCTTGGAGCAGGGCCAACGGAGGCGGCCTTGCGACCCCTCCGAAATGGCCAGGCGACCCCCAGGTTGAGAACTGCTGCTTTAGGTGCTCTTGCTGCCTATTACAGGGAAAATCCACTGATTCTTAATCCATCTGAAATGCTTTTCACCTTAAGAACAGACCAGCATCTTGAGCTCTGAGGATTGCCTGGGAAGAAATCCCATCAGAGCATTGCAGCACACTCAAATACCTGGGAGTCACTCTGGACCATGCTCCGACCTACTACGAAGCACTGCTTGAATATTAAGCAAAATGTGGGTGCTAGAAATGATATTGTACGAAAGCTGACTGGCACAACCTGGGGATCACAACCAGACACAGTGAAGACATCTCCCCTTGCGCTTTGCTACTCTGCTGCTGAGTATGCATGCCCAGTGTAAAACACATCTCACCACATTAAAATAGTGGATGTGGCTCTTAATGAGACATGCGCATTATCACAGGATGTCTATGCCCAACATCGCTGGAGAAAGTATACTGCTTATCCGGTATAGCACCGCCTGACATCCACCGGGAAGTAGCAGCCTGTAATGAAAGGACCAAGGCATGGACATCTCTGGCCCATTACCTGTTCAGATATCAGCCTGCAAGCCAATGCCTTAAATCAAGAAACAGCTTCCTAAGATCTACAGAGATACTCTGAGTAACACTTCAGCAAGCGAGAGTCCAAAAGTGGCAGGCTAAACCCCAGAAGATTAATCAGTGGTTGCGACCAAATGAGAGACTCCCTCCTGGGCACACAGAAGACTGGGCGACTTGGAAGGCACTGAACAGACTCCACTCTGGCACTACAAGATGCAGAGCTAACTTTAAAAAATGGGGCCACAAAGTGGAGTCCACAACATGTGAGTGTGGAGAACAGCAAAGCACAGACCACTTACTGCAATGCAACCTGAGCCCTGCTACATGCACAATGGAGGACCTCCTTACAGCGATACCAGAGGCACTCCAAGTGGCCAGCTTCTGATCAAAAGATATTTAATATAATGACAAGTCTTTACATTTATTTGTCGTTTTTAGATGCATTATAACGGTAACCTCAATTTGCTTCTGATACGATAAACAGTTTGTCTTTTGCAAGCAGACAAATGCTTGAACTCCACCTGCTTGGCTGTGAAATGCGAGACGTTAAGGGGGAAGGGGAGCAAAACTATTTCCGGTGCATTCCATTCCAGAAGTGGAATGACAGAGGATATCCAACTGGGTCCGTAAGAGAGTATGGAAGCGAAGCATTTGAAAGGGTGCAGTTTTGCTTTAAAACAATACAGCCTGAACACACACACAGAATCACAGAGTTGGAAGAGACTTCATGGGCCATCCAGTCCAACCCCATTCTGCGAAGAAGCAGGAAAATCGCATTCAAAGCACCCCCAACAGATGGCCATCCAACCTCTGTTTAAAAGCTTCCAAAGAAGGAACCTCTACCACACTCCGGGGCAGAGAGTTCCACTGCTGAACAGCTCTCACAGTCAGGAAATTCTTTCTAATGTTCAGATGGAATCTCCTTTCTTGTAGTTTGAAGCCATTGTTCCGCGTCCTAGTCAGAGGCGGCCCTAGGTTATTTTCAATGGTAAGCAAAGAGTATTTTGCCCCCCCCCCCAACCAATTACTGATATATATTTTCTGTTAGTCGTGGGAGTTCTTGGTTCAATTCCATCATTGGTGAAGTTCAGAATGTGAACTATACATCTCAGGAACTACAACTCGCATATGTCAAGGTCTATTTTCCCCCAAGAGTGCCTCAAGAGCGCCCCTGGGCAACATCAACTATACTGCAAATGCTTACTTTGCACAATGAGTTGAGCTGCCCCTGGTCCTAGTCTCCAGGGCAGCAGAAAACAAGCTTGCTCCCTCCTCCCTGTGACTTCCTCTGGCATAGACACTGAGAACTGGGAAGCCCTGGCCCTTGAGCGCTCCAGTTGGAGGTCAGGTGTGACCAGCAGTGCTGCAGAATTTGAAGAGGCACGAATGGAGGGCGAAAGAGAGAAACGTGCCAAGAGGAAGGCGCATCAAGCCAACCCTGACCAAGACCGCCTTCCACCTGGAAACCAATGCCCACACTGCGGGAGACGATGCAGATCAAGAATAGGGCTCCGCAGTCACCTACGGACCCACCGTCCAGACACTGACCCTGGAAGACTATCCTACTCGGACAATGAGGGATTGCCTACGCAAGTAAGTATTCCATTGCCCTAGCATTCCATAGCCCGAGCCACTGTAGTTAAAGTAGTGCCAAACAACACTATTTGTGCAGTACAGATCCATCTAACGTAAACGAAAAGTTCTGCAAGTACGTTGGGTGAAAGACACTACAAATAGACAGAGATCGAGGCATCTGCTTGCATTTTTTGAAAACTTCCTTCCATGAGGAGCAGCTTCCATTCCATGGCAGGTAATGGGGAGAATCATAGTATCATGTTCCCTTTGGCTATTCCTGAGCCTCTTTGAATCCAGGATTTTTGAAGGCTATTTTGATTCCGGCACATGTGATGCATTCGGGAGATATGCTGCATTCCAAAGTCCCAAACCAGGCAACCAAAGGGACCTTTTGGGGGATCACAAAAGGCAACATGTCCCCATATACTACACTGCAAAGCTGGGCTGAGCAAAAAGAAAAAGATGGATTATTGGCAACAAATAGGTAAGAATATCAGGTGCCCCGCCACTTAGCTACAGGAGCAACACAATGTCCTACGGTTGCATCTACATCAGTATTTGTCAACCTTGCTAATGCTGCGACCCCTTAATACAGTTTCTCATTTGTAATGACCTCAGCCCCAACCATAACATTATGTTATTTTGGTACTGTTATGAATCATCATGTAAATATCTGATGTCTTTTCATTCACTGGATCAAATTTGACACAAATCTATATAAATAAAAATATAATGTTCGTTTGTGGGGTTAACAGAACTCAAAAAACCACTGGACGAATTGACACCTAATTTGGACACAAGACACCTAACAACCCAATGTATGTCCTTCACTCAAAAAAATTGATTTTGCCATGTGGAAGTTGTAGTTGCTGGGATTTATAATTCACCTAAAATCAAAGAGCATTCAAAACCCCACCAACGATGAAATTGAACCAAACTTGGCACACAGTTCCCCCATGACCAACAGAAAATACTGCAAGGGTTTGGTGGGCAGAGTTCTTTGGTTTTGGAGTTATAGTTCATCTACATCCAGAGGTCACTGTGGACTCAAATAATGATGGATCTGGACTAAACTCTACATGAATACTCAATATGCCCAAATGTGAACACTGGTGGAGTTTGGGGAAAATAGAATCTTGACATTTGGGAGTTGTAGTTGCTGGGATTTATAGTTCACCTACAATCACAGAGCATTCTGAACCCCACCAATGATAGAATTGGGCCAAACCGCCCACACAGAACCCCATGTGGGCCACAGCAACACATGGCAGGGGACGGCTAGTCTATATAAATAAAAATGTAATGATAATTTGTGGGATTACCATAACTCTAAAACCACTGAACGAATTGACACCAAATTTGGACACAATACACCTATCAGGCCAACGAGTGACCATCAGTCATAAGACCCTCCCAAAAAACAGCAGAAAGGACTTAAAAACCCAAAAAAGCTAAATGATGAAAAGCTAAATGACAGTACAGAAAAAAGGGAAGGAAGAGGGAAGGAAGGGGAGAAAGAAAGAAAGAAAGAAAGAAAGAAAGAAAGAAGCAAAAAGCAAAAGAAGGAAGGAAAGAGGGAACGAAGGAAGAAAGGTAAGAACAAGAGAGGGGGGTGGAATGATGGAAGCAAAAAGCAAAGGAATGAAGGCAAGAGATAGAGAAGGAAGAAAGGAGAGAAAGAGAAAGAAAAGAAAAAGGGAGGAAGGAAAGAAAGAGGCAGAGAAGGAAGGAAGGAGAGAAGGAAAGAAGAAAAGAAGGAAAGAGGGAGCGAAGGAAGGAGGGAAAGGAGAGAAAGGTAGGGGAGGAAAGAGAGAAGGATGGAAGCAAGAAGCAAAAGGAGGAAGGAAAGAGGTAGAGAAGGAAGGAAAGAAGAAAAGGGAAGGAAGGAAGGAAGGAAGGAGGGAGGGAGGGAGGGAGGGGGCGAGCAAAGGAAACAGGGAAAGAGAGAGAGAAAGAGGGAGGGTAGGTTGGCCACAACAACGTGTGGTGGGTACAGTTAATACTCTAGATGTCCAAACTTGAATACTGGTGACGTTGGGGGGGGGGGGGTGTGATTTTATCATTTGGGATTTATAGTTCACCTACAATCAAAGAGCTTTCTGAACTCCAACCAACAATGGAATTGAACCAAAAATTGACATACAGAACTCCCATGGCCAACAGAAAATACTGGAAGGGTTTGCTGGGCATTTATCTTGAGTTTGGGAGTTGTAGTTCACCTACTTCCAGAAAGCACTGTGGACTCAAACAATCATAGAATCCTAGAGTTGGAAGAGACATCATGGGCCATCCAGTCCAATCCCATTCTGCCAAGAAGCAGGAAAATTGCATTCAAAGCACCCCAGCAGATGGCCATCCAAACTCTACACAAATACTCAATATCTGAACATTGGTGGAGTTTGGGAAAATAGAATCTTGACATCCGGGAATTGTAGTTGCTGGGATTTATAGTTTGCCTACAATCAAAGAGCATTCTGAATCCCACCAACTATAGAATTGGGCCAACCCCCCCCCCCCCCCCACACACACACACACACACACAGAACCCTCATGTGGGCCACAGCAACGCGTGGCAGGGGACAGCTAGTAGTCAATAAAACAGAAATAGATGTTTTTCTGAAACTCCTTGCCTTTCTCCATTATCCAGCATCCGGATATTTTCCATTTGGTCTCTCATTCCTCTGCCTTTTCTAAACCCAATTTGTACATCTCCATGTCTTGCTGGAGTCTTCCTTGCAGGATCTTGAGCATTACCTTCCTGGCATGAGAAATAAGGGCCACTGGTATCTGAGCACAATTATTCCATAGCATTGAGTCTTGGCAGTTCACTTGGGGTCAAACTGCCTCCATTCTACAGAGTAGAGGAGATGCACCTATTGACTTCATTTATGCGTGCAAAATGCAAAAATAGCCTCTTCTTGGGATGCATCTACACTGTAGGATTAATAGTTTGACCCCATTTCATGGCCATGGTGCAATACTATGGAATTGTGGGGGTTGCCATTTTTGTCTTCAACCTTCTCTACCAAAAGGGGTGGCTGCTGCGGGGTATAAATAAACATCATCATAATAGATGCACCCAATATAAACTATAACTCCTAATATAAACTATAACTCCTAGTATCCAATAGCATGGAGCCAGGGCTGTGAGAGTGAAGTCAAACTTTGTTAATTCTGTACAGTAGATCAGGGCATTGGCCCTCCCTCCAGCTGTTTTGGACCTACTTGGGAAGTGTCTGACTGTGATCCAATACAACAGTCAGCAGAGTGATCTTGTCTGCTCTTGTTGTGTTTCAAAGAAGAAGAAGAAGAAGAAGAAGAAGAGGAAGAGGAGGAGGAGGAGGAGGAAGAGGAGGAGGAGGAGGAAGAAGAAGAAGAGGAGGAAGAGGAGGAGGAGGAGGAGGAGGAGGAGGAAGAAGAAAAGGAAGAGGAAGAAGAAGAGGAGGAGGAGAAAGAAGAAGAGGAAGTAGGAGAGGAAGTCAGAGAGGAAGAAGAAGAGGAAGAAGGAGGAGGAGGGGAAAAGGAGAAAAAGAGGAAGAGGAGGAGGTAGAAGAAGAAGCAAAAGCAGAAAATAGGAAGAAGAGGAGGAGGAGAAAATGGAAGAGGAGGAAGAAGAAGAAGAAGAAGAGGAAGAAGAAGAAGAGGAAGAAGAAGAAGAAGAAGAGGAAGAAGAAGAAGAAGAAGAGGAGGAGGAGGAGAAAGAAGAAAAGGAAGAAGAGGAAGTAGGAGAGGAAGTCGGAGAGGAAGAAGAAGAGGAAGGAGGAGGAGGAGGAAAAGGAGAAAAAGAGGAAGAAGAAGAAGATGAAGAGGAGAAAGAAGAGGAGGAGGAAGAAGAAGAAGCGAAAGCAGAGAAGATGAAGAGGAAGAAGAGGAGGAGGAGAAAGTGGAAGAAGAAGAACAACAACAACAACAACAATAGATGCACTTGATCAGTCCTCCCCAAACTTATCAATTCCCAGGATCTTTGGAGGCTCCTTCTTTGGAGACTTTGAAACAGAGGCTGGACGGCCATCTGTCGGGGTGGCCCGCGAGGTCTCTTCCAACTCTAGGATTCTATGATTCTATCTCAGAGCATGGAGCCAAAGGCAGTGAGAGTGGTGGGATCCAACTTGCAGGGAATTCATTCTGTAGGGAATGAGAGAATCCTCGAGTTGGAAGAGACCTGGTGGGCCATCCAGTCCAGCCCCTTTCTGCCAAGAAGCAGGGGAACCGCCTTCAAAGCACCCCCGACAGATGGCCACCCAGCCTCTGCCTCAAAGTGACCCCGAGGGCCTCCAAAGATCCTTCTTTGGAGGCTTTCAAGCAGAGTCTGGGTGGCCATCTGTCGGGGGTGCTTTGAAGGCGGTTCCCCTGCCTCCCCCCATAGGGAAGATGCGCCTGGGCGTCCTTGGCTATCCACCCAAAGCCCGACCCGCAAAGAAGCGTGTCGCGTGTCTCCGCGCACGTGTGAACCAGGCAGGGTGGTCGTTTCTTGGGGAAAGGGGGGTTGTGGCTACTACTCACGGGTTGGTGGCGAGCGGCGGAGGCGTGTGGCTGGCTGTTGGTGGCCAAAGGGGACGCGAGCGGGCAAGGTGTGTGTCGCAGGGGGTCCCCTCTGTGAGGTGGGCTGCAAGGCGGCGGGGCCAAGGGCCAGGGGCTTGGGGGGCCCTTAGGCTTCCATGGCCAGCAAGAGGAGGCAGAGGCCAGCCCAGCCCCCGACGGACAGCTGCGCCTGGAACACCCCCCGCCCCCCCCCCCCCCCCGCAGAGAAGAAGGGCTCCTCGCCCTCCCCTTGGGGCTAATTTTAGCCCCATCTTATCAGTGCCTGCCAAGCCATTCTTGGACAGGAGGCACAGCTCTCCTCTTGGCCCCCTCCATTGACTTTGGAGCTCGCTTTCCTCCCCCCAAAGCAGCCCCTTCCAACACAACTGGGGAGAATCCACATTGAACCGGATTATAATGCAGTGTGGACGCAGATAACCCGGTTCAAGATTCGGATCTTTTGGATCATCTCCTCTTCCTTGATATTCTGGGTGCTATAGCTATGTGGAAGGGCCCTGCTGTATAAAATCCACATTGAACCGGATTATAATGCAGTGTGGACGCAGATAACCCGGTTCAAGATTCAAATCTTGTGGATCATCTCCTCTCCTTTGATATTCTGGGTGCTATAGCTATGTGGAAGGGCCCTACTGTATAAAATCCACATTGAACCAGATTATAATGCAGTGTGGACGCACCTAATCCAGTTCTAGATTCAGATCTTGTGGATCATCTCCTCTCCCTTGATATTCTGGGTGCAATAGCAATGTGAAAGGGCCCCGCTGAATAAAGTCCACATTGAACCGGATTATAATGCAGTGTGGACGCACCTAATCCAGTTCTAGATTCAGATCTTGTGGATCATCTCCTCTCCCTTGATATTCTGGGTGCAATAGCAATGTGAAAGGGCCCCGCTGAATAAAATCCACATTGAACCGGATTATAATGCAGTGTGGACGCACCTAATCCAGTTCTAGATTCAGATCTTGTGGATCATCTCCTCTCCCTTGATATTCTGGGTGCAATAGCAATGTGAAAGGGCCCCACTGAATAAAATCCACATTGAACCGGATTATAATGCAGTGTGGACGCAGATAACCCGGTTCAAGATTCAGATCTTGTGGATCATTCTCATCTCCCTTGACATTCTGTGTGCTATAGCTATGTGGAAGGGCCCTGCTGAATAAAATCCACATTGAACCGGATTATAGGGTAGTGTGGACACACCTAATCCAGTTCTAGATTCAGATCTTGTGGATCATCTCCTCTCCCTTGATATTCTGGGTGCTATGGCTGTGGGGAAGGGCCCTGAACACAGCTGCATGAAATCCACATTGAACCGGATTATAAGGTAGTGTGGACGCACCTAATCTGGTTCTAGATTCAGATCTTGTGGATCATCTCCTCTCCCTTGATATTCTG
The DNA here is from genome assembly GCF_037176765.1 of Anolis sagrei. Classification (NCBI taxonomy): domain Eukaryota; kingdom Metazoa; phylum Chordata; class Lepidosauria; order Squamata; family Anolidae; genus Anolis; species Anolis sagrei. The sequence goes on along the minus strand of NC_090030.1, from coordinate 30,558,991 downwards.
GGTGCTATGGCTGTGGGGTAGGGCCCTGAACACAGCTGTATGAAATCCACATTGAACCGGATTATAAGGTAGTGTGGACACACCTAATCTGGTTCTAGATTCAGATCTTGTGGATCATCTCCTCTCCCTTGATATTCTGGGTGCTATGGCTGTGGGGTAGGGCCCTGAACACAGCTGCATGAAATCCACATTGAACCGGATTATAAGGTAGTGTGGACGCACCTAATCTGGTTCTAGATTCAGATCTTGTGGATCATCTCCTCTCCCTTGATATTCTGGGTGCTATGGCTGTGGGGTAGGGCCCTGAACACAGCTGTATGAAATCCACATTGAACCGGATTATAAGGTAGTGTGGACACACCTAATCCAGTTCTAGATTCAGATCTTGTGGATCATCTCCTCTCCCTTGATATTCTGGGTGCTATGGCTGTGGGGAAGGCCCCTGAAGGCCCCTTCCAACAAGGCCGTATAAAATCCACATTGAACCAGATTATAAGGTAGTGTGGATGCACATAACCTGGTTCAAGCTTCAGATATTTTGGATCACAGTCCTTCAGTTTTCTCACAGTAACTGTCTGAAGATGACTTGTCAGGTGCAGAAGTTAATGAGAGTCAAGTTAGTGATAGAAAGATAGAAAGCAAGGCTTTTTAAAACAGCGAGTGCTCAGGTGCAAAAATCAGTTCGTTACAGGAAAAGAGAGATAAGAAACCATTATCTGGTGGTAAGGTCATGAGAAATGATTTCCTTATGGTTTTGGGATCTGGAAAAGCTTTATATTGATTCATGAGAAAGAGTTGCCTCTGTTGGGTCAACGTTGGAATTTCATGACGGTCTTACTTTCAAGTGTTCTTAGTTTCATGCACCAAGTTTTTGCCAAGCTCTTGATTTGTGTATTGGATTTTTCATGCTGCCTTGTTTCGTGCTTTGTTTCATGGTTTTTTCCCCCTATGGATGCAGGTTCTTACCTACAAAGCCCTGAACGGTTTGGGACCCGCCTACCTGTGTGACCGCATTTCTGTGTTCGAACCCACTCAATCTCTTTGATTATCTGGAAAGGCCCTGCTCTCCTGCCCCCTTTGCAGGTGCAATTGGTGGGGACAAGGGAGAGGGCCTTCTCTGTGGTGGCCCCCTGGCTCTGGAACTCACTTCCAAAGGATATCAGATAAGCCCCCACAATGGCAGTCTTTAGGAAGAGACTGAAAACGTGGCTGTTCCAGTGTGCCTTCCCTGAATAAGGAAACAATGCCCTGCTCTGATCAATTCTCTGCAATTGTCCTCAGAAGCACTTTACTACCCGTTGGGTTGGTCTCCCTACATTATCTTTTAAAACCCTCCTGCTTAGATACATCCTACCTCAGTTCACGCCGTGTTTATTTTAAAAAAAATTATTACATTTGGCTCGGTCATAAGGTTTTAATTTCTCTGTGTTATTGCTTATATGTTATATTAATTGTACTGTTTTATTTGCTTTCTGTTTTGTTTTTACTGATGTGTTGTTGGACTTGGCATCATGTAAGCCGCCCCGAGTCCCCCTGGGGAGATGGTGGCAGGCTATAAATAAATAAATAAAATAATTATTATTTGTGGTGAAGTGTGAATTTTAATCTACAGTTATGTATAGTTATAGATAGGTGTTTAAAAGGGTAACTGGGGGGATGGTAGCCAGCTCAGCTCACTCTGAGCTGGGTTGCCATAGAAAAAAGGGCAAAGCCAACTGCTACTTGGTAGGGCAGCCATTTTAAAACAGTCTGCAGTCTATGAACTGGTTCCACTGTGTTGAGAACCAGGAAAGCAGTCTGTAATCTGTGAACTGCAGGAAGGCTGGTTCTGTTGTGTATTGAGAACCAGTAAGAACTACAGGGAAAGGCTGATTCTACTGTGTTGAGAATCAGGAAGGTTTTGACTTTTAGCCTAGGTAGTTTAGATAGGTCAAGTTGACTTATTTATGTTAGTAGTTAGCATTTATTATTTATTTATTTATTTGGTGCATTTATTAACCGCCGCTCTCAGCCCTGGGGCGACTTGCGGCGGTGTACAAACATATAAAGGACAATTTACAATGAGCCAACATAATATACAATCATCTAAATTACACTAAAAAATCCGCTTCGTCTTATCGTAGAATCATAATCAGTCTCGTAGTCATATTCCGTTCCAGTTGTCATTTCCAGTTACTGTAGCACTTAATTAAATGCCTTCTCGAATAGCCATGTCTTCAGGCTCTTACGGAAGGACATAAGGGAGGGCGCCTGTCTGATGTCAGCAGGGAGGGCGTTCCACAGCCGGGGGGCCACCACCGAGAAGGCCCTCTCTCTCGTCCCCGCCAGGCGTGCCTGTGAGGCAGGTGGGATCGAGAGAAGGGCCTCCCCAGACGATCTCAAGGTCCTCGTGGGCTCATAGGCCAAGATGCGGTCCGAAAGGTATTTTGGGCCGGAACCGTTTAGGGCTTTGTAGGATAACACCAGCACCTTAAATTGGGCCCGGTAGCAGATCGGCAGCCAGTGGAGCTGGAGCATATGAGCAAAAAAGAAAAAAAAACCTAATAAGAATCTTTACTGAAACAGAAATAACATAAGGAAAGAATAAGCTGTACCTGAAGTGATCTGTTAAAGAAAGAAACACATTTTGAAGGCAAATAAGATTAAAACCTGTTTAGTGGAAGGAATAGTCCTCTCAAGAGTTGTTTTATGAAATGTTATAAATGTAACCTCTGAAGAAATGTGCCTCTAAGAGTTAAGAAACATTGAAACCATTAAGCTTCTTCTATACTTCAATAAACTTGTTACAGTTTCTTTTAAAGCCAAGTCTCTGTTACAAATATTTCCAAGTCAAGCCGCACTACACATTGAAGAAAGACCAAATCAATATTACAAGCTATTAGCTGTGTTATCAACTTAGTAAGTCATTACAAAGTGGTGGCTCCTTTACAAACCGTTACAAACTGGTGGCTTCGTGACAAATTGGTGGCTTCTCTACAAATTGGTAGCACATCCTTACATTATTATTATTATTATTATTATTATTATTATTATTATTATTATTATGGATCTCGTTTTGCCTTGAAACTCATGGACTAACCTTTGTTTTGGGAACTTTACTGTTTTACTGCAAATTTTACTGCTTTGCCTACATATATTCTTCAATAAACTGCTTGCTGATTTTACCAAGTTGGTGTGGTGTTGTTCTTGCTCCAGTGTACGACAGGTAGGGCCAAAGCCTTCAATACTACAACTATTTTCCATTCAATTTTTAACAAAAAAAAAAAAACAAATGAAGAAAAAAAATCAAAAACTGAGCCAAGAAGTCAGCAGAGAGAGGCTGTGCGTTAAAAATGCAAGAGATTTATTCTTTTTGGTAATAAAAAATGTAATACTTACAAATCAAGCTCTCCATCAGACCACACTCTCAACACTAAGGGTCAGAAACGACATTTGAAACAGTGCATTGACTGAAACTCGACTCAAAACATGGATTCAAGGTGAGACAAAGGAGCCATTCATCACACTTTTTTGACAGATACGTTTTAAGGTGATACTCAGCCAGCAAACTCTCAGAAACTGCAAACTATTTTGGATTTAATCTCAAGACGAGTTTCGCCTTTCGAGTCATTTCCGAAATAACTGAAAACGTTTACGAAAACACAACACCACACAATGCAGCCACTACGGAGTTCTACCACGATGTATACATAGACATATGGACACATTTATATCTAAAACAGTATTTGAGAAGAGGCATAAAAAGTATGTAAAATTCAGGGCAACTCTTGCCAATGCCACTCATTGTGTGTATCAATGGGCCCAACAAACCTAGTGTATTAGGACAGCTTATTAAAATTAAACCATGTCAAGATTAAGCCATGTTTAATTAAGCCATCAAGTCATCAGGTGCATCAATGGACCAAATCGACTCATCATATGTATTGATGGGTCCAACGAATCTGGTTTATTAAGACAGCTTGCTATTAAACCATGTTAAGATTAAACTGCTTAATTAAGGTATCCTGTAATTAGGCATGTACAATCTATGGTTCTAAATGGTTCTAAAGTACTTACAAAACTAAAGTTTTTTGGTAGTGAAAACTAGGGGGCGCTGGTGCTTTGCTTCTACAGTGTTGCTGAAGTTCTGGTGGTGAAAATTTCAGAATTCTAACAACATTTTCAAAATTTCATTATAAATGGCAGTTCTTAATTGGTTCTGTCACAAAAATAATCAATTATATAAATAAAAATGTAATGTTAGTTTGTGGGATTAACAGAACTCAAAAACCACTGGATGAATTGACACCAAATTTGGAAACAATATACTTAATAACCCAATGTATGTCCTTCACTCATAAAACACTGAAAAACACAGCAGAAGGGACTTTCAATGCCCCCAAAATTAAAATGACGAAAAGCTAAATGACAATACAGAAAAAAGAGAAGAGTGAGGGAAGGGGAGAAAAGAAAGCAACAAAGAAAGAAAAGACAGAGGGAGGGAGAGAAAGAAAGAAGGAAAGGGAGAGGAAGCATGGAAGCAAAGAGTGAAGGAAGGAAAGAGATAGAGAAGGAAGAAAGGAGAGAAAGAGGGGGGAGAAAAAGGGGGAAGGAAGGAAAGTTAGAGAAGGAAAGAAGGGGAGAAGGAAAGAAAAAAGGGAAATAAGGAAGGAAAGAGGGAGTGAAGGAAGGGGGAAGAAGTAGAGAAAGAGGGAGAGAAGGAAAGAAGGAAAGAGAGAAGGAAGAAAAGAGAGACAGCAGAAGAGAAAGAAAAGCGGGGAAGGAAGGAAAAAGATAGAGAAGGAAGGAAGAAGAGAAGGAAAGACAGGAAGGAAGGAAGGAAGGAAGGAAGGAAGGAAGGAAGGAAGGAAGGAAGGAAAGAGGGAGTGAAGGAAGGAGGGAAAGAAGGCGAGAAAGAGGGAAGGTTGGCCACAGCAAAGTGTGGCAGGTACAGCTAGTAAAGAAATACTAAAATTTTGAAAGTTTTGTTAGAGTTCTGAAATTTTCACCGCCAGAACTTTAGCAATACTGTAGAAGCAAAGCACCAGCGCCCCCTAGTTTTCACCACCAGAATTTTAGTTTTGCAAGTGCTTTAGAACCATTTAGAACCATGGATTGCACATGCTTACCAGTCATTGATGAACCAAATCAACCCATGTGTATTGAACAAAGCTAATTATTGGGATAGCTTATTAAACTACGTTTATCTTGTTTATCAAGACAGCTTATTAAGAGTAAAGCATGTAAAGATGAAATTGTAAGCTATCACCATACAGTGGGTTGTTGTAGGTTTTTCGGGCTATATAGCCATGTTCTAGAAGCATTCTCTCCTGACGTTTCGCCTGCATCTATGGCAAGCATCCTCAGAGGTTGTGAGGTCTGTTGGAGCTAAGAAAATTGGGTTTAGATGCTGGTGAAATGTCAGGAGAGAATGCTTCTAGAACAAGGCCATATAGCCCGAAAAACCTACAACAACCCAGTGATTTCAGCCATGAAAGCCTTCGACAATACATTGTCACCATGCATATTGGTGGACCCAACAAACTTAGTTTATTAAGGCATCTCATTAGGATTAAACCAAATTTGGCAGCAATTCGTCCAGTGGTTTTTGAGTTCTCTTAATCCCACAAACCAACATTACATTTTCATTTATATAGATCTGCATTGTTTACATCTCCATGGCAATGCTCTCTATGTACTGCCATGGTGAGGCTCTCTAACTTACTTCTGTTTGTCATCTCTCCTTTCTACATAGTGCCATCTAGTGGTTGTGTTTGAGCACTACATGCATACAAATTTATTTATTTGTTTTGGGAGGCCCAGCCCTGAATGGGATGGAGTTTATAGATATAGTATTTTAAGTTGCATCATGATGGGTATGTGCACTTAATTTGATCCTGATCCAGCAAACCATGGAGGACCCTTTGAGGAACAAACATACGCACACAATTTCACTTTTATACATAGATAGATAACAACAGAACATATTTTGCACTGAAGGAGTTCCTGGTGATACTTAAAATAGGAGCAAGAAGGAACAATTTGGATTTTGCATTCAAATGACTTGGGAGAAAAGAGCGACGGGAATGGTAGTCCAACTCACATGGAATGGCAGGCGACACAACACAATGGAACACTTTGGATACCTGTGATGCAAAACATTGTGGAGTGTGTTGTGTATTTGCCTCTGAACTGGAATGCTTTAAGAGCAATGAAAAGGAGGTCAACATGTCTTTTCAGATAATACGAGGGTTGAATGAAAAGTAATGCCTCCACCTTCATTACTTGGATTTGGATGGGAATATTTTAATAAATCAAACACAGAAATAATCCTTAGAATGTGCTCTTGAACTGCCACTATTCACTTTTCCACATAATCACCAGACAATTGGATACATTTCTGCCAACAATTAACAAGTTTTCTAAAGCCATCACGGAAGAAGTCGACTCTCTGTTTCCACAACCCATTATACACAGATCTTCTGATAGCCAAGGAAAGCAATAATGTGTCCCACATGTTCTTGTGAAATGCCGATTATGCTTGAAATTTCCTCTCTGAGTGATAGACGATCGCCCTGAATCAATCTGTCAACCTTTTGCTTGTGAAAACTTGGTGGTTTGTCACAAGTCAGATGTTCCCACCTCAACATCTTTAAACTTACTCCCCCAACGACGCACAGTACTCACATCAACACATTCACCCTACACGGCTTGCATTTTCTGATGAATCTCCTTTGGGGTGACACCTTCTGCTGTCAAGAATTCAATGACTGCACGTTGCTTAAGTTGCATTGACCAACCATCTGCGCAAGGTTCCATACTTTGCACTTTAACACCACAACCATTCAATGCGAAAGCTTCCTGCCAAAATAGAACTGTAGAGGAGAGTCTACCGAGCAAGCCAGTACCTGCTGCATACCAGTACTGCCATCTGTTGAGGAGTCATGAAGGTCCGTTCAATGCTAAGGCTTCCCACCAAAATGGAACTGTAGAGGAGAGTCTACTGAACAAGTCAGTATCTGCCACATACCAGTACTGCCATCTGATTAGGAGTTATGAAGGTCCATTCAATGCTAAGGCTTCCTGCCAAAATGGAACTGTAGAGGAGAGTCTACTGAACAAGTCAGTATCTGCCACATACCAGTACTGCCATCTGATTAGGAGTTATGAAGGTCCATTCAATGCTAAGGCTTCCTGCCAAAATGGAACTGTAGAGGAGAGTCTACTGAACAAGTCAGTATCTGCCACATACCAGTACTGCCATCTGATTAGGAGTTATGAAGGTCCATTCAATGCTAAGGCTTCCTGCCAAAATGGAACTGTAGAGGAGAGTCTACTGAACAAGCCAGTACCTGCTGCATACCAGTACTGCCATCTGTTGAGGAGTTATGAAGGTGGAGAAATTACTTTTCATGCAACCCTCATAGTATACATAACTGTCAGTGAACATGGCTTGCCTCTACAGGTTTGGTCAGTATGTGCTTTATTTCACCTCTTCCACCACGATCCTGTGCTTCAGATGAACCCTTTGAGTCCTGAGTTTTCATGTCTTTTTTCACATTTTGAACATTAAACATTTCGTTCTTAGATCAGCAAAAGCAAGGAAAACAGCCATGCAAAGCCATAGGATGCTCTCCATCTCCAAGGGATCTCTGGTCAACAGGGCAAAGAGGAAAAGAGGGCCAAATGCACAAATTACAAATGGATTTGGGACAACACATGCCATTTGGCCAAAGCTGCATGCTAAGGAAACACTTCAAACGGTCTGAAAGTAAGAAGACGCTGGGTTGGTACAATAGGCAAACCTCAAAGATTGGCTGTAAATCAAACAGAGGTGTTTTTCCTCTTTGGCTTTCAAAATCCTTGGCCATTGGTCAAGAGGCTGGAGCTTCTGTGAGCTGGAGTCCCCAGAGATCCTAAAAGTTTGGAGAACTATGATTCCAGCACTGCTCCAAGGGCAGCGCCTGCCATCTGTTTGATCAGCAGTTTGGCCAGCAGATTTGGTCAGCAGATTTCTGAAGCCCACAAACTCCCAAGAGAAGAGGAAAGTTTACTCTCAAAGTGCATCAAATCGTATAAAGCAGCGTTTCTCAACCTAGAAGCCGGGGCCCCTGTTGGAGTCACGAGGGGATTTCAAAGGGGTCACCAAAGACCATCAGAAAACATATTTCTGATGATCTTAGGAACCCCTTTGACAGAGAAGGCTGAAGATCTCACCGCCTGCCCTTCTCATCCTTTTTGGAAACAGATGGCAAATGCTCCCACCAAAAGTTCTCCTCTGCTGTGATTGGCCAGCCTCTCAGTCAATCACAGTGGCGGACTTCAAGCAGGCATGCTCAGTGCATGGCAGCGTGGTATGCATATGCAAGCAAGGGAGAGTACGTGAGGGTTCTGAGTGGGAAGTTTGGTCCAATTCTATCATTGGTGGAGTTCAGCATGCTCTTTCATTTGTAGGCCAACTATAAATCCCAGGTACTACAACTCCCAAATGTCAAGGTCTGTTGTCCCCACATTCCACCAATGTTCACATTCAGGCGTATTGAGCCCAGATCCACCATTGTTTGAGTCTATAGTGCTCTCTAGATGTAGGTGAACTACAACTCCAAAACTCAAGGTCAGTGCCCACCAAACTCTTCTAATATTTTCTGTTGGGTATGGGAGTTCTGTGTCCCAAGTTTGGTTCAATTCCATCATTGGTGGAGTTCAGAATGCTCTTTCATTGTAGGCCAACTATAAATCCCAGCTACTACAACTCCCAAATGTCAAATGTCTATTGCCCTCAAATTCCACCAATGTTCACATTTGGGCATATTGAGGATTCGTGCCAAATTTGGTCCAGATCCACCCTTGTTTGGATCTTTAGTGCTCTCTGGATGTAGGTGAACTACAACTCCAAAACTCAAGGTCAATGCCCACCAAACCCTTTCAGTATTTTTTGTTGGCCATGGGAGTTCCGTGTGCCAAAATTGGTTCAATTCCATCGTTGGTGGAGTTCAGAATTGTCTTTGATTGTAGGTGAACTATAAATCCCAGCAACTACAACTCTCAAATGACAAAATCAATCCTCCCCCAATCAATATGACAAAATTAATCTCCCCGAACCCCACCAATGTACAAATCTGGGCATATTGGGTATTTGTGCCCAATTTGGTCCAGTGAATGAAAATACATCCTGCATATCAGATATTTACATTACAATTCACAACACGAGCAAAATTACAGTTATGGAGTAGCAATGAAAATAATGTTATGGTTGGGGGTCACCACAACATGAGGAACTGTACTAAGGGGTCGCGGCATTAGGAAGGTTGAGAACCACTGCACTAGATCATTCAGTGCCATGAATGTCAATAGAGGGCTCACTATCGGCATGTTTTCTTAAAATATAGACAGGAGCCGGCCCTTGCACATTACAGCCACTAAAGTCACATGAATCGAAGCACTCCTCGCAAACGGCTGGACAGACCACACTTTGAAAAAAAGGACAGCATTAAAAGGCACGACAACTGACCAAAAAAAAAAAAAGATTAAAAAATTAAGTGCAGTGCCAAATAAATTCAACCCGATGGTGCCGCAATACGGAATACCCCATGCAAAGTGTCACAAGCAAAAAGCGTCTTCCAAATGGACCAACCCATTCGGCACCAACTCCGTCCATTTTCCATTCCAAGGATCGGACACTGTGTTTGCGCGATGTCCTTTAAAAATTATGGAAAAGAGGGCCACATAGCCTCCGACATGAGCCATGGTGGGAAGAATTGGATGGCGTGGACGGTGGCTATTTTGGCAGATCTTCCCAGCTCAATGTATGCCCAGCCCCACAATGACCTCCATCCTCAAAGGGCCTCCAATATGGACCCCCTTTCCTTCCCCTTGCCCACTTTCAATACACAGGACACAACACGTAGCCATATGTGGGCCAAGGCTCTTGCGTGCTCTGTAGACAGCATTTCGTGGCGGCAATAGGCTCAGTTCAATGGTCCTGGAGATCCAGTGCTGGAGCATCAAGCTGCGCAGTGCCATTGGCGGCCATGACCTCGCTCTCCAAAATGCCGAGGGGATTCGCAAGGCCCTCTTGGCTCTTCGGCAGGCGGTTGGGTCCCTCGCTTTCTTTCCTGGCTAAGCTGCCGTTGGCCAGAATCAGAGGAGGGTTTTCTCCATAGTCCTGGGGAGTGTTGAGCATCGGGGATTTGGCGCAACTGCTTGAGGCAGTGGTCCGTTTGGATAAAGTGGACGTCTCCTCTTCCGGCAGACCGTCGGCGAGAGGCAGCTTCTGGATGGACAGAAAGGAATCAGTTTTAAATGGGAAACAATTTATTTAGTTACTGTGTTTATATACGGCCCTCCTTCCTGGAGGGTCGCTCCCAGTTGGTGAAGCTGGGGATACCTGCTCGGACCCATGGCCTTTGACCTGTGGGGTTCTGCAAGGTTCCATTCTATCCCCCATGCTTTTCAATATCTACATGAAACCACTGCGTGAGGTTATCCGGAGTTTGGCAGTTTGTACGCAGATGACACCTGTAATGAATCCCTTTCCTTAGCTAGCTGGCAAAAGCCTAAGGGAGTGGGCCTGGCGAAGCCACGGCATTCATTTTAGGAAAGGGAGACAGGGAGATGCCATCTTAGGTTAGGTTTGCCTGAGGGGGGGCGTGTTCTAGTCTTGGAGGGAAAGTTAGAAGGCTAGGATTGGTTAGGAAGATGGGGCAGAGCCTAAGTGGTCTGAAGGAAAAAGTATCTTTTAAACTGAGGTTTGAGGTCCCAGTTTGCGGGTTGAAGTTTGGAAAGGGTAGAGAGAAGTGTGGGTGTTAGCGAAAGCAGTTCGGGTTTTGAAGAATTTTGGGTCAGTCCTTTGTGTAGTATTCAGAATAGCTATTGAGAATATAGCTAGAATACTGTGTGGAGCAGCACCCCGTTAGTGGTCTGTTCATTTCCTAAGGAAGGCTAGTTCAGGGTTTTGGCTAGATTCCTAAGGGGGATTTTTGGCAGTTACTTTCAGAGATTCATTTCCTGAAGTAATTTTCTGTGTTGAAACTCTTAAGACTTGTAACCCAGAAGTTTTTAAGATCTTTACTCAAACGCAACCACAAGCTTTTTATGCCAATATTCTACTGAAACCATTACGCATTTGTACCTGAATAATTCAAGCCTGTTCAATAAACGTTCTTGTTATTTTTATCAACTGATACCAGCCTCAGTGTGAATATTAAAATCATTATTCAAGTCAATTTTCAGCAGACTCTAAGAAAACTATAGTGACACAGAGTGTGGTACTGAACAACCTCTTGATAATACCTCAGCCTGTTTATTATTAATATGGTGGCAGCGGATATCTTTTGAAGAATCATTTTAAGTCTCTCAGTTCCAGTGGTTCCCAGTTTCTAACTTCTAAATGTTCTGTTGGTTCAACAACCATACTCCCTCTATATTTTGGTGAGCTAGTCTGTAGATGTCATCGTTATAATTTGGCTGAGCAGCATTAGGATTCTTTTTCTATATTTCCACGTCGGATAAAATCAAATTTAAAATCTTCTCTATTACTCAGCTGCGTTGTTATAGCATTCGGTTAATCCGTTGCGACGAATTTGATGACTAAGGATTGGTACTCATGGACGATGAATTTTGGATTGCGATTTCAGTTACGAGATGCTTGGGATTGTTATTGGTGGCCCAATAACTTGTAGTGTATATGTGTTTCATGTTTTTATGCTTTTAAATTGTATATTGTTTTTTAAGTGTTGTAAACCGCTATGAGTCGCCGACTTAGGCTGAGATATTAGCGGTATACAAGTGCATAAATAATAATAATAATAATAATAACACCCAACTCTACTACTCATTTCCACTGAATTCCAAGGCCTTGAACCAGTGTCTGACAGCTCTGATGGACTGGATGAGGGCTAACAGGTTGAAGCTTAATCCAGACAAGACAGAGGCCCTCCTGGTCAGTCGCGGGGCCGACCGGGGTATTGGGTGGCAACCTGTGCTCGACGGAGTTACACTCTCCCGGAGGGCGCAGGTCCATAGCTTGGGGGTCCTCCTGGATTCAACGCTGTCGCTTGATGCTCAGATGTCGGCAGTGGCTGGGAGGGCCTTTGCACAACTCAAACTTGTGCGCCAGCTACGACCATGCCTTGTGAAGTCTGACACTGCAGTAGTTACATCCAGACTGGACTACTGCAATGCGCTCTATGTGGGGCTGCCCTTGAAGATGGTCCGGAAGCTCCAATTGGTACATCGAGCAGCAGCCAGGCTCCTTACTGGAGCAAACTATAGGGAGGATACAACATCCCTATTAAAACAGCTTCATTGGCTGCCGATAAGTTGCCGAGCCAAATTCAAGGTGCAGGTCATGACGGTTCGGGGTCTGCTGTCTTCGCGATCGCATCTTCCTCTATGAACCGGCGCAAACTTTAAGATCTTCCAGGGAGGCCCTCCTTTCGCTCCCACCATCGTCACAAGTATGGTTGGTGGGGACGAGAGAGAGGGCCTTCTCGGTGGTGTCCCCCTGCCTCTGGAATGCCCTTCCAAGGGAAATAAGACAGGCCCCATCCCTCCCCATCTTTCGTAAGAGCTTGAAGACCTGGTGGTTTCGACATGACTTTGAGAATTACCAGTTCTAGTCCAGCCCCAAACATTATTGAATATGGCCTTGCACTCTTACCTACTACCCCAGTCATCCCTCTAACAGGCCCTGGAAATGAGCAGCCAAAGACCCGTACCTGCTATTGCCGTTAGTCTGTTATAGCGCTGTACTTAATTTTCAGCCCCTTCATATTTTGAATTCATCCACTCTGGTTTAAATCGACATCTCTGGAGAATCCAACTCACTTACTGATTCGTAAGAGAAATGGCAGAAAAGGCTTCGGAAGGGCAAAGGGACTTCCGGTTTCCTTAAAAACTTTGAAATCGCTTCAAAAAGCATATCTTTCCAAATTTATTCCGAATTACGAAGATTGTGACCGAACCTAACCATGCCTAAGATACACACACACACACACACACACACATACATGTCTCTGGTTTCTTTCCACGAGGAACGTTTGCTTCCAAAAGCGCTCCATGGTTGAAAAAGTTTGAGAAGCCCTGCTTTAGGCTACAGCTTGACTCCAAAAAGACAGCATGCCCTCCAATCTACGCCTGGTTGAGTTTTGAGATCTTTAGGGGAAGGCTTTTCCAGCCCTGTATTAGTAATGAAGGTGGGAATATATTCCATCAATGTTTTGAAAAACTCACCTCCTCCATCTCTACTGCAGCATCCTCCAACTCCAGTCTCTGGCGGATGCAGCCCAGGAGGTGGTCCAACACACACTGCTTTGGGTGCATCCCTTTGTCAAACCGGTTATACAGGCCACACCAGAACCTCGGGGAAAAAGAGAAAGGATGAATTAGACTCTGATAAGCAATCACCATTTGTGAAGGATAAGCAAAATGCAAGCGTCTAGCAGTTTCACAAGATCTGGTCATGGAGCTACTCAGATTTAAGGTGAGAGCAAGAAACTGCATTACAAAGGAACTCACTTTCTAAGATCTTGGAGTCAAAATCAAGCTCACAACAATAAACGCTGGAGACAAGTGGTTCATTCCTTCTTTCCGCAATCCTAAAAAGACAGTTCTAAAGTTTTCCCACTCAAACCTCCTGTATATATCAGGCCCAACTCCCATCTGCACACAGTCTGTTAACAGCAGTGTCAATTTCCTTCACAAAATTGATATCATATCTACACTACCATCCCCAATTGTACCCAAGAAGCCAGTCCGAGGCTGATACCGAGATCCTGACACTTTCTATGAAATAATAACAATAGCAATCTTACTGGAAACTGTATGGCAAAGTGTTGGGCCGAAGTTCCTTGTACGTGGCAAATCCCTTATAGAGTGGATTCCTGAATTCTTGCTTCCTCTGCAGGAGGAAGGGCCACAAGGAATGCGTCTTCTCAAAGATTCTGAAATTTTTAAAAAAAGGAATGAGGGTGGTATTGCGGTAGCTGTTCTGTTTTCATTTGTCTTGCGAGCCACTTTGAATCCCATTTGAAATAAAAGTGAAATATAATGCAAATATAAATAGATACATGAATATAACAGAGGCACGAACTGTGTTGGAGAGGGGTGGACTCTCCTTCTTTGGCCAGGTGTAACTTAGTGTAGCAATTTAGTTTATTATTTAGTACTATTAACTCAAATCTAGCACGCCCTCGACTGTAATGCGCACCTCAATTTTGGCTAAGATTCCCATTAGATTTGAGTAAATAAGGTACTGGACGACTTTTTAGGCCTGGAAAATCTTAAGAAACGTTGGAGGTCGTCTGGTATGCCGGGTATAAAATTAAAATAATAGTAAATAAAAGAAAATAATAAAATCCAACTACCTTAGGAGGGAGGGAGGGAGGAGGAGGAGGGTGGAGGGAGGGCACTGGGAGGAGGAGCGGCAGCCGTATTGCCAAGGTGATCGCCCGCTTGGCTGTCCCCATGGCCCCCGCCGCTCACCTCCTCGGGATGGACAACGTGGGAGAGTCAATGCCGGAGGAATAGCAAGCGACTATCATCTGAACGTGCAAGGAAGCGCCTGCGGACGACTTCCTGCAGCCCCGAGCAGAGGTGTGCCTGGGATGGGCTTGCTGAGCCATTCTGGGAGCAGTAGTTTCCTGACTCCTACGGCTCCTATAATGTCTCAGCAAGCCCATCCCAGGCACTCCGCCGCCCGGGGCTGCAGGAAATCGTCCAGAGGCACTTCCTTGCACCTTCAGATGATAGTCGCTTGCTATTCCTCCAGCATTGACTCTCCCACGTCTTCCATCCTGAGTCCCTCCATGCTGGAGGCATGTGAGGAAGAGGGAGAGAGCTTGTTACTCCCTGACCAAAAACTTTGCACTAAATGACCTCAGGAGCACTTTATTTATGGTTTGTGCAATTAAACCCTCCTCTTGCTATTTCACCGGCATTGACTCTCCCATGTTGTCCATCCCAAGCCCCTCCATGCAGGAGGCATGTGAGGAAGAGGCTGAGAGCTTGGCGCTGGTCCCGCCTCCACCTTCGGGCCGTTCCTTCCCTCTGCCTTCGGGCTCGAGGGCTTCCTTGCGCAGCTAACGCACACACCCTCCATCAGCAGTGCAAGGAAGCCCTCGAGCGCGAAGGCAGGGGAAAGGAACGGCCCGAAGGTGGAGGCGGGGCCTGCGCCAATAATAATAATAATAATAATAATAATAATAATAATAATAAAACTTTATTTATACCCCACTCCATCTCCCCCGGGGGGACTCGGTGCGGCTTACATGAGGCCACGCCCATCAGTACATTACACAACCAATGTAACACGAGAACATAATAAAACCAAAAAATAAAATACACAAATGCAAAACAATATAATAGCAACACAACAATATAAAATCAGACATTAGATACAAAAGATTTCGCTGGGCAGGGCCAAATTCAGAATAAAATTATATAAAATTTAAAACACTGGGAGATAGGACAATGTCAAACATCAGGAGGGGGTCCGGGGATGAGGAGGATTCAATTGCACAAACCATAAATAAAGTATTGTCGAAGGCTTTCATGGCTGGAATCACTAGGTTCTTGTGGGTTTTTTCGGGCTATAGAGCCATGTTCTAGAGGCATTCTCTCCTGACGTTTCACCTGCATCTATGGCAAGCATCCTCAGAGGCAGTGAGGTCTGTTGGAATTAGGACAATGGGTTTATATATCTGTGGAATGACTGGGGTGGGGCAAGGAGCTCTTGTCTGCTGCAGCTAGGTGTGAATGTTTCAACTGATCACCTTCATTAGCATTTGAAGGCCTGCCTGAGCCTGGGAAAATCTCTTGCTGGGAGGTGTTAATCTGTGCCTGGTTGTTTCCTCTCTGTTGTTTTGCTGTTGTAATTTTAGAGTTTTTTAATACTGTAGCCAGATTTTGTTCATTTTCATGGTCTCTTCCTTTCTGTTGAAATTGTCCACATGCTTGTGGATGTCACTGGCTTCTCTGTGTAGCCTGACATGGTGGTTGTGAGAGTGGTCCAGCACTTCTGTGTTCTCAAATAATATGCTGTGTCCAGGCTGGTTCATCAGGTGCTCTGCTATGGCTGACTTCTCTGGTTGAAGTAGTCTCAGTGCCTTTCATGTTCCTTGATGCGTGTCTGGGCGCTGCGTTTGGTGGTCCCTATGGAGACTTGTCCACAGCTGCATGGTACACAGTAGACTCCTGCAGAGGTGAGAGGATCCCTCTTGTCCTTTGCTGAATGTAGCATTTGTTGGATTTTCTTGGTGGGTTTGTAGATTGTTTGTATGTTGTGTTTCCTCATCAGCTTAAATAAAGTGCTACTGAGGTCATTTAGTGCAAAGTTTTTGTTCAGGCAGTACCAAGAGACTATAATCCGAAGGTGCAACGAAGCGCTTTCGGACTATTTCCTGCAGCCTCAGGTGGCGGCGTGCCTGGGATAGGCTTGCTGAGGCACTCTGGGAGCCGTAGGAGTCAGGAAACTACTGCTTCCAGAATGCCTCAGCAAGCCCATCCCAGGCACGCCTCCGCCCAGGGCTGCAGGAAGTCATCCGAAAGCGCTTCCTTGCACCTTCGGATGATAGTCACTTGCTATTCCACTGGCATTGACTCTCCCACGTCATCCATGCCGAGTCCCTCCATGCTAGAGGCATGTGAGGAGGAGGCGGAGAGCTTGGCGCTGGCCCCACCTCCACCTTTGGGCCATTCCTTCCCCCTGCCTTCGGGCTCGAGGGCTTCCTTGTGCCGCCGACACGCACATCTCCATCCAAGAGGGCTGAAGCCCAGGATCGCCAGTGCAATAGCAAGGGCGCTCTGGAGCTGCCTGAGAAGGCAGGAATCCTTGCTGCCTTGGCGACAGCCCCTACTTTGAAACATGGCCATGGCTCGCTGAACCCAACAAAGGAGTCAGGAAACTACAGAGGCACTGAATGCGGAGTCGTCTTAAAAGGTGAGTATATCCTCAACTCTATATTTTGAGTTGAAAAGTTGGGGGGTCGTCTTATAGCCCCAGTGGCCTTGTATTCCGGAATATACGGTAATTTAATTCAGTATACCTGCATATCAAGGGGGTCAGACTAGATGGCCTTTTGGGGTGGGGGGGATACGTCCCTTCTGGCTTTAGGAAGACATGGTTTCTAAACCCAACTTTGATGCACCAACTCAGCTCTTCAAGTCTGACTAGCAAAAGACAAACCAGCTTTTGGGCTCCTTGGAAACACCAACTTACTTCAAATCCTCCCGTTCCTTGTGGCAAGTGCCCAGGAAGTTGCCAAATTGGCAGGAAAAGACGTGGTCGTGGATCTCGAGGAGGAAGCGTTCGTTGAATGCGAAGGCGCAGGGGAACTGCTGCATCAGCTGCCAGGTGCATTCAATGAACTGCGTGAAGACTGGGGAGACCTCCTTGGGGTCGCCGTCCAGGTGACCGCACCTGCGAGGACAGAAAGCCATTTCTCAGCCCATTCTGATGGGAAGCTGCACACTTTTATCACTAGGTATGGACTCTCATCCTTGCCAAATGTCAGTGTGCTGGAAGAAGTAAAGACCACCAACACTGAAGCGATGGTCCTCCGCCATCAACTCCGTTGGACCGGCCACGTTGTCTGGATGCCTGAAAAGCGTCTCCCAAAGCAGTTGCTCTACTTCCAACACAAGAACAAAAAATGAAATGTTGGTGGGCAGGAAAAGAGATTTAAAGATGAGCTCAAAGATGAGCTCAAAGTCAACCTTAAAAACTCTGGCATAGGCACTGAGAACTGGGAAGCCCTGTTTCTTGAGCGCTCCAGGTGGAGGTCAGCTGTGACCAGCAGTGCTGCAGAATTTGAAGAGGCACGAATGGAGGGCGAAAGAGAGAAACGTGCCAAGAGGAAGACACGTCAAACCAACCCTGACCAGGTGAAAGGACCACCTTTCACCTGGAAACCAATGCCCTCACTGCAGCAGAACATGCAGGTCAAGAATAGGGCTCCACAGTCACCTACGGACCCACCCTGGAAGATTTTCCTACTCGGACAACAAGGGATTGCCTAAGTAGTAAGTAAGAAGTAAGAAGCCTAACGAACTGTGCAAAAAACGGATGCAAATAAATTTGAGATTGAAATCCAACCACGATCAATACAGAAAAGCCTTTTCCCTCAAGTCGATTTTAAAGATACAAACCTGATCTCATTTTTACCTGTGTGAGAATTTGTGGCCCATCGCGATCCACTCCTTTTCTATCAGGAACTTTGAGGCAGAGAAAGAGAAATTGAAAAAAGAAATCATATATATATATATATATATATATATATATATATATATAATATTTATAATATTATAATGTACCACAATATGATAATAATAATAATAATATTTACTTACTTTGCTTATATACCGCTGTATCTCAAGCCCGAAGGCAACTCACAGCGGTTCACAAACAGTAAAAACAGTAGAAACAGCAGTGGTTCCATACAACATATAACAATTGACTTAACACATTATCCATAAATTACCAATAAGCAATTACAATGCACAATTATTACAAAAAACAACCGTACCCAATCTTCTCATCATCCAAGCGTAGTCCAGGTTCGTCGTCCATTGTTCCATTCCTATGTTCCATTACCAGATTGCACTATTTACATTACTTATTACTAATAATATTACAATATAGTGGTATGGTGCAATATAGCAATGTTTAATGCTGATATTGCATTATGCTAATAATATAAAATATTGTATTTAATATATACCTTGTAAGCTGCTCTGAGTCTCCTTCGGGGTGAGAAGGGCGGCATATAAATAAATCTATGTATATAATAAAAGTCAGTGTTTGTATGTGGCGGCGGGCGGAAGTGCGGCAGACATAGGGCAGAGGTGTATGTGGCAGCTTTCTGATTGGCTGCCACTGTGGTACAATTTGCATATGGTCTCTGATTGGTCTCCAAGATTCTGAGGTGACAAAGAGAGGAAAAGGCCTGAGGCTGTATCAGAGCCAGCTTGGCACACAGAGCCAGCAAGACCCACTCTACACCCTACTGCAGTTTGGAGGAAGATGGACCATGGATGATGGGACTTCCAATACCATCACTCACTTTCTGAGACCGCTGTGACCATCATCCAACGACTGATCAAGACCGAACTTGGCACACACAGCCCCCATGAGCCACTTTCCATCCTGGTGCAGTTTGGAGGAGGATGGACCACAGATTATGGGACTCGCAGTACCTTCACTCACTTCCTGAGACCACAGCAACATTCATCCAAATACCAATAAAGACCAAACTTGGCACAGAGAGCCCTCATGGCCAACTCAACATTCTGGTGAGTTTTGGGGGAGAACAGACAATGGATGATGGAACTTGCAGTACCTTAACTCACTTTCTGAGACCACTGAGACCCTCACCCAATGACTGATCAAGACCAAACTTGGCAACAGAGCCCCCATGACCCACTCTCCATCCTGGTGCAGTTTGGAGGAGGATGGACCACAGATAATGGGACTCGCAGTACCTTCATTAACTTCCTGAGACCACTGTGAGCCATATAAATAACTGATAAATACACAATTCCTTTCTCAAATCACCCGGGCAGTGCCGGGTCCTCAAGCTAGTAAATAAATAAATGAGGAAAGGTGAATTAAGCAGCAACACTTATGTTATGGCAATAACATATTCCTGCAGAGAAAACGGGGTGGACTAAATTGGGAAATGACAAACACAGCCCTTTTTCTCATAGTTTACAACAGGCAAATATTACCTTTCTAACGCCAGGAGAAAAAGCTGCTGGAACATGGGCCTACAGCCCAAAAATCTCACAGCAACTCATAATTTAATTATGTTTTAGGGCTCTGCTTTAGCAACATCATATAGTGGTTTGGGTACTGGACAAAGGGTGCATCTACACTGTAGAATTAATGCAGTTTCAAACCAATGGCTCAAGGGCATGCAGTTTTACAAGGCCTTCTCTGGCAAAGAGTCCTGGCACCTGACCAAAGTACAGCTCCCAGGATTCATAGAATCCTAGAGTTGGGAGAGACGTCATGGGCCAGAGTCCAACCTCATTTTGCCAAGAAGCAGGAAAATTGCATTCAAAGCACCCTCGACAGATGGCCATTCAGTCTCTGTTTCAAAGCTTCCAAAGAAGGAGCCTCCACCACACTCCGGTGCAGAGAGTTCCACGGCTGAACAGCTCTCACAGTCAGGAAGTTCTTCCTAATGTTCAGATGGAATCTCCTTTCTTGTAGTTTGAAGCCATTGTTCCCTTGCGTCCTAGTCTCCAGGGCAGCGGAAAACAAGTTCGCTCCCTCCTTCCTATGACTTCCTCTCACATATTTATACATGGCTATCATGTCTCCTCTCAACCTTCTCTTCTGCAGCTTATACATGCCCAGCTCTTTAAGCCGCCCCTCATAAGGCTTGTTCTCCAGACCCTTGATCATTTGAGTCACCCTCCTCTGGACACATTCCAGCTTCTCAATGTCTCTCTTCAATTGTGGTGTCCGGAATTGGACACAATATTCCAGCTGTGGTCTAACCAAGGCAGAATAGAGGGAGAGCATTACTTCCCTGGATCTAGGCACTAGACTCTTATTGATGCAGGCCAAAATCCCATTGGCTTTTTTTGCCGCCTATATATATGTGTGTGTGTGGTTTTGGCTCATGTTTAACTTGTTGTTCATGAGGACTCCAAGATCTTTTTCACACGTACTGCTCTTGAGCCAGGCATCGTCCCCCATTCTGTATCGTTGCATTTAATTTTTTCTGCCTAAGTGGAGTATTTATGTATTTATGACATTTATATGCCGCCCTTCTCACCCCGAAGGGGACTCAAAGCGGCTTACAACATATATATACATACAATATATTATATTATTAGCATAGTACAATATCAGCATTAAATGTTACTATATTGTAATATACCATTATATTGTTATATTAGTAATACTACATGCAATATAAATACATAATTATAATATCTTCTTATTATTATTAGTATTATACTGCATTACATTATAATATTATAATGGAGCCCCCGGTGGTGCAGTGGGTTAAATCCCTGTGCTGGCAGGACTGAAGACAGGTCGCAGGTTCAGATCCGAGGAGAGCGTGGATGAGCTCCCTCTGTCAGCTCCAGCTCCCCATGTGGGGACATGAGAGAAGCCTCCCAAAAAGAATGGCAAAACATCAAAAACATCCGGGCTTCCCCTGGGCAACATCCTTGCAGAAGGCCAATTCTCTCACACCAGAAGCGACTTGCAGTTTCTCAAGTTGCTACTGACACGAAAAAAAATTATAAATATAAAAAATATAAAAATTATATTATACTAGCCATACCCTGCCTTGCGGTTGCTGTGGCCCAGTCTGTGTTTATGTATTTTGTGTGTGTATATGTGTTGTATATTTGTGTATATGTGTGTTTGCGTCTATATATATGTGTGTGGTTTTGCGCATGCATAATGGGTTTTTTTGTTTTTAAGTCTCTTCTGCTGTGTTTTTCAGTGTTTTTATGAGTGGTGGTCACTCGTTGGCCTAATAGGTGTGTTGTGTCCAAATTTGGTGTCAATTCGTCCAGTGGTTTTTGAATTATGTTAATCCCACAAACTAACATTACATTTTTATTTATATAGATTATATCATATTATTAGAATAGCACAGGAGACAATATGGATTCCACAGCATTTAGCAATGGCAGTTCAAGTGGCATGAAGCTGTATTAATTCTATAGTTTAGAATTAGGCCTCTGGAAAGCAGGGTTCAAATCCCTGTTCAGCTTTAGAAACCCACTGAACGATTCTTGGGCAAGTCACATTTTTTCAGCCCAAACGAAACCCTCTATGAGAAACCCCCTTAGGGTCACATAAGTCAGAAATAATTGGAGAGAACACAACAGCGAATGGGTTGTTTTGGTTGACATCCTCAGAGATCCCCTTCTCTCTCTTACCATGAATCCTTTGAAGGTCCGATAAAAGGGGTCCAGAAGGAGACAGGCGACGGAGCAGACTTGGGCCGTGCGGTCCCAGCCGTCAGAGCAATGGACTAAGACGCTGGCTTTCTCCTCTTTCACAGCCTGAGAAGACAGATGGGCGAAATAAATCACAGAGAAGGATGCTGCACAACACTGTCATCAAATTCGCAGCTGAAACAACCATGGTAGGGCTTCTTATCTCTAAAGGGGATGAGGTGGATCAGCCACTCTCATGGTGCAGGGCAACAATCTGATAGAAGTCTTTGCACACTGACGTTACACAGCGTAATGGTGTAACACTAGAAAATGTTGACCATTTCCGCTCCCATGGCAGCCACCTCTCCACAAAAGTCAACATTGACACTGAAATACAACACCGCCTGAGCTGTGCGAGTGCAGCATTTTCCCCAATGAAGCAGGGAGTGTTTGAGGGTGGGGACTGTCGCACCTCAGAGTAGATTCACCTTGCTGAAAAACACCAAACTGTACACAGCCAGAAGTCTTTATAGTTTACTAAAAATAAAAGGTTAAAAGCAAAGGTAATGTTTCAAAAGATCAATATAAAAAAGCACTTTGAAGATTAATCCAAAAAGGCACCAGCAAAACAAAAACCCAAGAGAACCTCACAAAGTCCTGAAAACATGAACACAAGGACTGCAAGATAATCCATACAAGCAAAGGCAAATTTCTTGGTAAAACGCAAAGCTGCTTTGACAAAGGTTTGGTCTCAAACACACTGCTTAATAACCTTTGCAAAACATAAAGGTGTTTCTCTGGCCTCTGGCCTCCTTCCTGTTAGCTATCCTCACACTCCTTCGACCTCTGAATTCCAAATGGTCAGCCCAATCTAAGGTTCCCATTTCATCAAGGGTCAGTCTGCTCGTTAGTGTCAGCCTGTTTCCCTGCTTGCTCATTATCATTATCAGGCTGAGAACTGTCCTCCTTCTCTGAGTCAATCTGCACCTGCACTTGGCTATTTTCAGTATCCACACTTTCATTCCTTGCTGCGGGAAACTTCACTTCTTCACTGTCTATAACAGGGGCATTTTGAACCAGGCTGTGAACCTGAAGCCCATCATCCTCATCAGAGACACTCTGTGGTTCCAGCTGAGTCACAACAGGGACATCCGTAGGGATACCAAGGTGCTTGTTTACAAAAAGCTATTGTCTCTTAACCCTGTTATATGCCTAGAGAAATTAGGTATCGCTAAACAAGCAGGGGAGGTATTTTACGACACCATAAAGAAAAAGATCAAGAAAATGCCCAGCGACCAAAAGGAGGAAGGAATTCCTGATGGCTCTTTGTCATAGAGGATGGAACAACAGCACTCCCCGTGGCTGGAGTTGAGCACAACCTCCAAGGCGCCAAAAAGCTGGATGCTGACACAACATACCTCCTTTCTGTTCTGTCTGTCTCTGTCCTGTATTTGTATGTGTACTGTGATTCGCCCTGAGTCCCCTTGGGGAGATAGGGAGGATATAAGCAAAGTGTTATTATTGTTGCTATTCTTGTTGTTTCTGTTATTATTATTGTTACTAGCCTTCCCCTGCCATGCATTGCTGTGGCCCAGTCTGTGTATATGTGTTTTGTGTGTGTATATGTGTGTGTATATATATATTTGTGTATATGTGTATATATGTGTGCTTGATTATATTTATGTGGTTTTGCACATGCGTTGTAAAGTTGTGTATATATATTTGTTTATATGTGTATATATGTGTGCTTGTGTGTATATTTATTATTTATTTATTTATTTACTTTGCTTGTATACCGCAATTTCTCAGCCTTGTAGGCGACTCAACGCGGTTTACAACAAGAGCAAAAGTCAATCCAACATTTAAAAACCATTAACAGCATAATATACAAAATGACACATCAATAACAACACATTAATGTCTCGTAACTAGAATCGTGATCCAATTCGTCTTCCATAATTCCGTTTCCTATATTCATCGTGTACATTGCATTGTTTAACCGAACACCTGTTCGAACAGCCAGATTTTTAGTTTTCTTCAAAACACCATTAACGAAGGGGCTGATCTAATGTCCATGGGAAGGGTGTTCCACAGCTGAGGGGCCACCACAGAAAAGGCCCTGTCCCTCGTCCCCGCCAGCCGTGCCTGTGATGCAGGCGGGATCGAGAGCAGGGCCTCCCCAGAAGATCTTAGGGTCCTGGCGGGCTGATAGGCAGAGATACGTTCGGATAGGTAGCTTGGGCCAGAACCGTTTAGGGCTTTATAGGCCAGCGCCAGCACTTTGAATTGAGCCCGGTAACAAATCGGCAGCCAGTGGAGCTGGTGCAGCAAAGGAGTTGTATGCTCCCTGCGCTCCGCTCCTGTTAGTATCATGGCTGCCGCACGTTGGAGCTTCCGAGCCGTCTTCAAAGGCAACCCCACGTAGAGAGCGTTGCAGTAGTCTAAACGGGATGTAACCAGAGCGTGGACTACCGTGGCCAAGTCAGACTTCCCATATATGTGATATGTATATATGTGATTGTATACACGTGTATATATTTATGCATTTCTGTGTTTATATGTGTATATGTATATTGTGTATATGCATATATATGTGCGAATGTATGTGTATATGTGTGTAGGTGTATATGCATGTATGTGTGCATGTGTACATGTATATTTCTGTGTTTATATGTGTATACGTATATTGTCTATATGTGTGTGCTTGTGTATATGCATATGTGTGTGTTTATATGGTGGATGCATGTGTATATGTATATGTGTGTAGGTGTGTATATTTGTGTGTGCTTGTGTATATATGTGTGTGTGTATGTATGTGTGTTTTTGTACATGTGTATGAACGTATGCGTATATGTATATATGGTTTATTTTGGGGGGGAGGGGTTTAAAGTCCGTTGTGCTGGGTTTTTGTGTGTTTTTAGGGGTGATGGTAACTGGTTGGCCTGATAGGTATATTGTGTCCAAATTTGGTGTCAATTCACCCAATGGTTTTTGAGTTATGTTAATCCCACAAACGAACATTACATATTTATTTATATAGATTATTATTATTAGTATTATTTGAAACACAACAAGATGAGTCCACAGCGGACACATGTATTGGATCATACATCGCACACTTCCCAAGATGATGATGATGATGATGATGATTATTTGAAACACAACAAGATGAGTCCACAGCAGACACTCTCTTGGCTGTTGAATTGGATCACACGTCGGACACTTATTACTATTATTATTATTATTATTATTATTATTATTATTATTATTCTATTCTCAAAGCAAAGCACCCGGTGGTTGCTTAAGCCTTGAGTTCTGCAGCAATGAGCATAATAATAATAATAATAATCATCATCATCATCATCATTTTTATTTATTACCCCACCACCATCTCCACAATGGGGACTCGGAGCGGCTTACGTGAGGCCAAGCCCAAATGACAATTGCAATAAAGAAAAACCAAAAACACAAACCGAAAACGTGAACAACAAACAATAACATCAAAATTACATAACACACATAAATACATAACAATATCTATATATATATAAATGCTCTGTGCATAATGAGTACCTTAAAAACAAAAGAACCAATGAACGAAATCACACCAAACTTGGCCACAAAACACCTCACAACACAAGGAGTGACCATCACTCAAAAATTATGATTTTGTCATTTGGGAGTTGTAGTTGCTGGGATTTATAGTTCGCCTATAATCAAAGAGCATTCTGAACTCCACCAACAATGGAACTGAACCAAACTTGGCACACAGGACTCCCATGACCAACAGAAAACACTAGAAGGGTTTAGTGGGCACTGACCTTGAGTTTTGGAGTTGTAGTTCACCTACATCTAGAGAGCACTGTGGACTCAAAGAGTGATGGATCTGGACCAAACTTGGCACGAATACTCAATATGCCCAAATATAAACACAGATGGAGTTTGGGGGAAATAGAAATTGACATTTGGGAATTGTAGTTACTGGGATTTATAGTTCACCTACAATCAAGGAACATTCCGAACCTCAACAATGATGGAATTGGGCCAAACATTCCACACAGAACTCTCATGACCAACAGAAAATACTGTGTTTTCTGGTGGGCTTTGGTGACCCTTCTGACACCCCCCTGGTAACCCCCGCCCCGGGGTCTTAACTTCCCAGGTTGAGAAATGCAGTCCAACTCCCTTCACCAGGGCAAGAAAACATAATCAAAGCCCTCCTAACAAAGGGCCATCCAGCCATTCACACAAACATATGTATATGGCAGATGCAGTATCAGAGATTTGAAAAAGACCCCTAAAGAAGGACAATGATATGTTGTATGTTCCAGAGTAGGCAAACCAGACAATCTCCACATCAACACTGACAAAGAGAAAGCAAGAAATACTGTTTACCCACAAGCACAAAGAAATAACATATATTAGAAACCAAAACTTTCTCATTACTTTATTTTCCAGATCACCAGACTGGGCCACAGTAACGCCCTGCAGCGGACCGCTAGTATATATGTATATGTATGTATGTGTGTGTGTGTGTGTGTGTGTATGTGTGTGTGTGTGTGTGTGTATATATATATATATATAATATATATATAATATGTACAGGCACAATAATAATGGGCGGGCAACATGTAGTAATTAAAAGGACAAACTGATTAAAAACTCAGGCGAGATAAAAGAGGGAAGCAGGTAATTTACGGAGGAGGGCTCATTTTAGCCGGAGTTGTGGAATCAAGCTTTCCCATGAGGGGGGATGTATACTCCAATGACAGAACTCTGAGGCAGAGCAATCATGTGGGATTATATAACTACTCACCAAAGGCGCAGCGGAAGAGCCAGGTTTTAAGGTTCTTTTTGAAGATTTCTAGGGAAGGGGCTTTCCTAATTTCTCCAGGCAGTGAGTTCCAGAGTCGGGGAGCCACAGCGGAAAAGGCTCTCTCCCTTGTACTTACTAGGCGAGCTTGAGAAACTGGCAGGGGTGAGAGAAGGGCCTCCCCGGAAGATCGGAGGGCCCGAGGTGGTTCATGGAGGGAGATATGGTCACAAAGGTAGGAGGGTCCCAAACTGTTTAGGGCTTTATAGGTGATAACCTGCACCTTGAATTGGGACCAGAAAATAAATGGCAACCAGTGGAGCTCCTTAAACAGGGGGGTTGACCACTCCCTGTAGGTTGCCCCAGTTATTAATCATAGAATCATAGAATCAAAGAGTTGGAAGAGACCTCATGGGCCATCCAGTCCAACCCCCTGCCAAGAAGCAGGAATATTGCATTCAAATCACCCCTGACAGATGGCCATCCAGCCTCTGTTTAAAAGCTTCCAAAGAAGGAGCCTCCACCACACTCCAGGGCAGAGAGTTCCACTGCTGAACGGCTCTCACCGTCAGGAAGTTCTTCCTCATGTTCAGATGGAATCTCCTCTCTTGTAGTTTGAAGCCATTGTTTTGCGTCCTAGTCTCCAGGGAAGCAGAAAACAAGCTTGCTCCCTCCTCCCTGTGGCTTCCTCTCACATATTTATACATGGCTATCATATCCCCTCTCAGCCTTCTCTTCTTCAGGCCAAATATGCCCAGCTCCTTAAGCCGCTCGTCATAAGGCTTGTTCTCCAGACCCTTGATCATTTTAGTCGCCCTCCTCTGGACACATTCCAGCTTGTCAATATCTCTCTTGAATTGTGGTGCCCAGAATTGGACACAATATTCCAGGTGTGGTCTAACCAAAGCAGAATAGAGGGGTAGTATTACTTCCCTGGACCTAGACACTATGCTCCTATTGATGCAGGCCAAAATCCCATTGGCTTTTTTTGCCGCCACATCACATTGTTGGCTCATGTTTAACTTGTTGTCCACGAGGACTCCAAGATCTTTTTCACACATACTGCTCTCGAGCCTGGCATCGTCCCCCATTTTGTATCTTTGCATTTCGTTTTTCATGCCAAAGTGGAGTATCTTGCATTTGTCACTGTTGAACTTCATTTTGTTAGTTTTGGCCCATCTCTCTAATCCAGTGGTTCTCAACCTGTGGGTCCCCAGGTGTTTTGGCCTACAACTCCCAGAAATCCCAGCCAGTTTACCAGCTGTTAGGATTTCTGGGAATTGAAGACCAAAACATCTGGGAACCCACAGGTTGAGAACCACTGCTCTAATCTGTCAAGATCGTTTTGAATTCTGCTCCTGTCCTCTGGACTATTGGCTATCCCTCCCAATTTGGTGTTGTCTGCAAACTTGATGATCCTGCCTTCTAACCCTTCATCTAAGTCATTAATAAAGATGTTGAACAGGACTGGGCCCAGGACGGAACCCTGCGGCGCTCCGCTTGTAATCTGGACAAATTATCTTGTCCAGAGCCCAGCTGTGAAGCAAAGATTCGGGGAGAAGCGGAGGACCATATATCCCTTGACCGATGAGACATAAGGGATTACCTTCGCGAGGAAGACGCCGGCATCCATCACGGCTTTAATGTGCCGCAGCCAGCCGGAGTTCTCCAGCCCCGTCAGGAAGTCGCTCATGGAAGGAGACTTTGTCTCGCACACTAAGGGAAGAAATGCAGAAATTTTGAGAGAACAGTCTCCGCCAGCCTTCCATCAAGTCTCTTCCTTGCATGGAGAGACTGTTCACATGGACGCCACTTACTCTGTTCATGCAAAACAGGCATTTAAGAATGTTTTCAACATGTGTCTTTCATAACCGTCAAGGTTGCAAGTACAGCAGACCAAAGATGAGGCCTCTAAAGCAGTGTTTCTCAACCTTCATGATGCTGCAACCCCTTAATACAGTTCACCAGATTGTGGTGACCCCCAACCATAACATTATGAGTCACCTTAGGGCTGATATGAGCAGGATAGAAATAGCGTAAATAAATAAAATAAATTATTTTCATTGCTCCTTCAAAACTGTCATTTCGCCACTGTTATGAATTGTAATGTAAATATCAGGTAGGCAGGATGTATTTTCATTCACCGGACCACATTTGGCACAAATACTCGATACACCCAAATTTGGATACTGGTGGGATTGGGTGGGGATTGATTTTGTCATTTGGAAGTTGTAGTTGCTGGGATTTATAGTTCACCTACAATCAAAGAGCATTCTGAACTCCACCAACAATGGAATTGAACCAAACTTGGCACAAAGACCAACACAAAACACAGAAAGGGTTTGGTAGGCATTGACCTTGAGTTTGGAAGTTGTAGTTCACCGACATCCAGAGAGTACAGTGCACTCAAACAATGATGGATCTGGACCAAACTTGGCATGAATGCTCAATATGCCCAGATGTGAAAACTGGTGGAGTTTGGGGAAAATAGACCTTGAAATTTGGGAGTTGTAGTTGCTGGGATTTATAGTTCATCTACAATCAAAGAGCACTCTGAACTGCACCAAAGATAGAATTCAGCCAAACTTTACACACAGAACTCCCATGACCAAGAGAAAATACTAGAAGGGTTTGGTGAGCATTGACTTTCGGTTTTGGAATTGTAGTTCACCTACACCCAGAGAGCACTGTGGACTCAAACAATGATGGATCTGGATCAAACTTGGCACGGATACTCAATATGCCCAGATGTGAACACTGGTGGAGTTTGGGGAAAATAGACCTTGACATTGGGAGTTGTAGTTGCTGGGATTTATAGTTCACCCACAATCAAAGAGCATTCTGAACCCCACCAATGATAGAATTGGGTCAAACTTCCCACACAGAAAACCCCATGACCTACAGAAAATACTGTATTTTCTGATGGTCTTTGGTGACCCCTCTGACACCCCCTTATGACCCCACTCCTGGGGTTCTGACCTCCATGCTGAGAAATACTGCCCTAGCGAGAAAAGTGAGGACACCAGCTTCTGATTCTCATACATTCACATTCCATTTGGCTGATTAGATCTGAACAATTTACTGGAAGAATAAACAATCCACCTTCCTGTTGTATGGGTTGTTGTAGGTTTTTTTCGGGCTATATGGCCATGTTCTAGAGGCATTTTCTCCTGATGTTTCGCCTGCATCTATGGCACTACCTCTGAGGATGCTTGCCATAGATGCAAGTGAAACGTCAGGAGAAAATGCCTCTAGAACATGGCCATATAGCCCGAAAAAACCTACAACAAGCTAGTGATTCCAGCCATGAAAGCCTTCGACAATACATTCTTCCTGTTGTAGTTTGAAGTCTTCTAGTCTTGAGGCTAAATGGCTTTTATTCCAAGGAGCCTTCCTTACACCAAAATCTGTCCCTTCCAGGTAAGCTCCTTGCAGCAACCCATAATGCCACTTATCAATTTCTGCTGCATGAGTAAGCCAAGGTATTTACTTGGCTAATCTCTTTCTGCTCCTACACCCCCAAAGTACACAGGCTTTCGTATCTACAAGATGGTAAAAACACACACCTTCCAACAGCTTCTGCAGGCTGCTCCTCATCACGTGGATGTTTTCGATGCCGATGAACTTAAAGCGGATGTTGTCATAATTGTCCACGTTTTCGTAGCCCTTCCCGGCTGCTCGGTTGGCCATGGCATTCAACTGGAGGGATGAAATGGCACAAAATAGTTATCCACGGTGCTTCATGCCTCATGGACTTGCAAATGAGATGAAGGGTGCTGAACTACAACTCTCAAATGACAAAATCAATCCGAAGTTCAGTTGTTTCCCACAGCAAGGGATGATGCTGTTGATAATGAAACTACTGAGAGCCAGGTGCAGTCTAATTCAGGAAGGGAGGACAGTTGGGGGGGTTGATTTTGTCATTTGAGAGTTGAAGTTGCTGGGATTTATAGTAGGCATGTGCAATCCATGGTACTAAATGGTTCTAAAGTACTGACAAAACTAAAGTTCTGCTTGTGAAACTATTTATTTTATTTATTTATTTGGGGTGCTTCTACCCCGCCCTTCTCAACCCCCGAGGGGGGGACTCAGGGCGGCTTACAAAAGGCACAATTCGATGCCTAACAATTACAACATACAATGCAATATAGGTAAGGTAGTCCCCTGACATTAAGTCCAGTCATGTCTGATTCTGGGGTGTGGTGCTCATCTCCATTTCTAAACCAAAGAGCCAGCGTTGTCCATAGACACCTCCAAGGTCATGTGGCCGGCATGACTGCATGGAGCACCATTACCTTCCCGCTGGAGCAGTACCTATTGATCGACTCACATTTGCATGTTTTCGAACTGCTAGGTTGGCAGAAGCTGGGGCTGACAGCGGAAGCTCACGCCGCTCCCCGGAATCGAACCTGCGACCTTTCGATCAACAAGCTCAGCAGCTCAGTGCTTTAACCCACTGTGCCACCGGGGGCTCCTCCCCCGGTTCAATATACAATACACAAATTTACAAATACACAATAAATAAATACACAATAAAATACACAAATATACAATGCAATATACAATACACAAATTTACCACATAATATCACAGTTATAACTGATTAAAACAATCAGACAGTATACTAACAGCAATAAAAAAATCTTGTGGTCAGCGTTCACCAAATCCAATTCCGTAAACTATTTAGCATTGTCATTATCCTTTCCTACTCTGGTCATTATTGGTTGTCTTTGACCCTCTGCCAGCTTACCCGACGGTCTGGTCCCACATCCAGGTTTTTAGCTTCTTCCTGAAGGAGAGGAGGGATGTTGATGTCCTAATTTCCCCGGGGAGTGCATTCCACAGGCGAGGGGCCACCACCGAGAAGGCCCTGTCCCTCGTCCCCACCAGTCTCGCTTGCGATAAAGGTGGGGCCAAGAGCAGGGCCCCCTCAGCAGATCTCAAACTCCAAGGTGGGACGTAGAAGGAGATACGTTCGGACAGGTACGCTGGGCCGGAGCCATAAAGCCATAACTAGGGGGCGCTGGTGCTTTGCTTCTACAGTGTTGCTAAAGTTCTGGTGGTGAAAATTTCAGAACTCTAACAAAACTTTCAAAATGTCATTATTGATGATTTTTATGACAGAACCAATTAGGAACTGCCATTTATAATGAAAATTTGAAAGTTGTGTTAGAGTTCTGAAAGTATATATATATATATATATATATATATATATATATTCTTCACTTTCTTTTTCTTTTCTTTGGCTATCCAAAGATTTTATATATACTATTTTGTGTTTTTATGGAAATTTTATCAATAAAGATTAAGTTTTTTTTTAAAAAAAAGAAGATAATGGTGATAATGAGGATGAGGATGAAGTAGCAACAGAAATGCAAATTATGTAAGTGCCTCCCTGTTTTCCCCTATAGAAGATACCTTTGGCCTTGTGTCTACGACATACATGAAGGGGCTTCCCGGGTTTGCCTCCCCAATGGCCTGCAAGAGCTGTTCATCCTCCGGGCAGCGAGCGTTGAAGCCGGACAAGGGCTGGCTGCAGCGGCAGATGGCGGCCTGAAAGAAACATACAAGAATGAGATGCAGGTCACAGAAAAAAATTCCCCAATGCAGAATCAAGGCATTCTAATGCTCCTCCAGGTGCAGCAATGGAGGACATACACATAAATATAGGTATGTGTATCTGTGAAACAGCAAATGCTAAATGTTGAGCATATATGGTCTGCAGTGAAACTCCATCCAAAAATTGGAAAGAGTTATTATTACATTTATTATTTTTCTCTCTTTATTATTATTATTACATTCGTTAGTTTACTCTATTTATTATTACTACATTTATTAGTTTACTCTAATTTTTTAAGGCTGAAAAAGTCAGCGTATACTCGAGTCAAAGTTGTTTATTATTTTTCTGTATTAATATTATATTTATTATTTTATTTATTATATTTATTATTTTATTATATTTATTATTTTATCCTACTTATTGTTATTACATGTATTATTATTGTTATTATTAAAAAAGGTAAAGGTAGTCCCCTGACATTAAGTCCAGTCATGTCTGACTCTGGGGTGTGGTGCTCATCTCCATTTCTAAGCCGAAGAGACAGCGTTGTCCGTAGACACCTCCAAGGTCATGTGGCAGTCAGCATGGAGCACCGTTACCTTCCCGACGGAGCGGTACCTATTGATCTACTCACATTTGCATGTTTTCGAACTGCTAGGCTGGCAGAAGCTAGGGCTGACAGCGGAAGCTCACGCCGCTCCCCGGAATCGAACCTGCGACCTTTCGATCAACAAGCTCAGCAGCTCAGTGCTTTAACCCACTGAGCCACCGGGGGCTCCCTTGTTATTATTACATTTATTATTTTTCCCTATTATTATATTTATTATTTTACTCTATTTATTATTGCCATGATTACATTTATTATTTTTCTCTTTTATTATTATTACATGTATATATTTCTCTATTTATTATTACTACATTTATTAGTTTACTCTAACTAGTTTACTCTAATTTTTTAAATGTGAAGAAGTCCCGCTCGGCGTATACTCGAGTCAAAGTTATGTATTATTCTTCCCTATTATTATTACATTTATTATCTTTCTCTTTTATTATTATTACATGTATTATTTTTGTTATTATTACATTTATTATTTTTCTCTATTATTATTATATTAATTATTTTACTCTATTTATTGTTGCTATTATTACATTTATTATTTTCTCTTTTATTATTACATGTATATTTTTCTCTATTTATTATTATTACTATTACATTCATTAGTTTACTCTAATTAGTTTACTCTAATTTTTTAAGGCTGAAAAAGTCCCGCTCGGCGTATACTCAAGTTAAAGTTGTTTATTATTTTTCTCTATTATTATTATATTAATTATTTTATTCTATTATTATTACTATTACATTTATTATTTTTCTCTTGTATTATTATTACATCTATTATTATTGTTATTATTACATTCATTAGCCTACTCTATTTATTATTATTGCATTTATAAGTTTACTCTATTATTGAATGGATAATTGGCTCTATATCAGAGTGAGAAATTGGTAAAACCACCCCTTACACAGACAAGCTCCTGCCTCTACAAACAGCTATAGCTCCGACTATTCAGGAGGCACCAAAGGCTCTCCCTCCAATGACATTGCGGGTTATAGTGAGCGCCGTAAACATGTACCAATGTCTTCCACAAACACCATACTGCCCACCACCCAAGGGAAGGCTTTTATAAAGGGACAATTTTGTCCTAGATTTTCTGTTTTTCCTCCACCACAGACATCCTAGTGTTCCTGACTCTCTCCTTTGGTGTAGAATTTGCATGGCCCCGCCCACTACCTCTTCCTTAACCCTTGCCTATTCTTTTCTATGCCACACAACAAACCGAGGCATTGATCACCAGCTGAACCTGCTAGTGAGGTTTGGGGAGAATTCACATGATTTATAGGAGTTGGGATGTATAGTCCTGGGATGTATAGTTCACCTGCAATCTAAGAGCACTCTGAACTCCACCAACGATGGACCTGGAACTAACTTGGCACAAAGAACCCACATGACCAATAAAACATACTTGAGGTCTTTGGAGGGATTTACAGGATTTGTAGTTCGCCTACATCCAGAGTGCACTATGAATCCAAACGATGGATCTGTACCAAACTTGGCATGCATGCTCAATTTGCCCAAATTTGAATACTGGTGGATTTTGAGGGGAATTGGCATGAACATTTTGGAATTGTAGGAACTGAGCTTTTTAGTTCACTTGGAATCAATGAGCATTCTGAACTCCACCAAAGATGGAATTGGACCAAACTTGGTACACATAGCCCCCACGAGCAGCAAAAATTACTGGAGATCTTTGGGAGAAATTCACCTTGATTTAAGGGAATTGAAGTTCATCTACATCCAAAGAGCACTGTGAACCCAAACTCCAATGGATCTGAACCAAACTTGGCAGACATACCTGAAATGCCGAAATTTAATTACTGGAGGGGCTTGGGGGGATTGATCTTCCTTTCTGGGAGTTGTAGTTCACCCACAACCAGAGAAACTGTGACCTCCACCAATGATGGACCTGGACCAAACTTGACATACAGAACCCTCATGACTAACTCAACCTACTGAAGGGGTTTGAGGGAACTGACTCACCATAGTGGGATTTGTTGTTTACCCTACAGTCAGAGAGCATGCTGAATCTCACCAATGATGCGTGTAGAGTAAACCTGTCCAACATAACAAACTTTAAGTACTGATGGAGTTTCTGGGGGTTAACTTGGCATGATGGGAGTTGTAGTTCATCCACAAACCTATGCATTGTGTACAATTAATAAACTGACTGGAGCCCCCGGTGGCGCAGTGGGTTAAACCCTTGTGCCAGCAGGACTGAAGACCGACAGGTCGCAGGTTCGAATCCAGAGAGAGGCGGATGAGCTCCCTCTATCAGCTCCAGCTCCTCATGCAGGGACATGAGAGAAGCCTCCCACAAGGATGATAATCATCCGGGTGTCCCCCAGGCAATGTCCTTGCAGATGGCCAATTCTCTCACACCAGAAGCAACTTGCAGTTTCTCAAGTTGCTCCTGACACGACCAAAAAAAATAAACAAATAAACTGACTTTTTCAAATAACCTGGATACCCAAGGTAGGATAGAATAAATGTATTGCTCAACATTAAAATAAATCTGTGTGCAATTTCAGAGAGGAAGACAATGGCATTTCAGGAAACTCGGTTGTGAAAGAGTTTTGCCCCTCTTTGCAGAGCCAGCAGAGAGAAAAACTCAGAATTCAGCATTTTATTCTGCAAGGACTTCCTTTTCATCAAGTTGCATTTTGGAAAACATCAAAACACCCCACCCTTCCGGTCCCAAGCTATTTCCTTGTTTCAGATGCAGATCTGGGTTGCCTCCAATCCAGATGGAATTCCAGGAAAAGGTCACAAGAAGCAAAAAAGCAATGACAAGCATCTTTCATCCAGGCTTTTAATGGGGAGGATTGTTCTATTTTACTATGCTTCGAACCTATTTTAATCTGGCTTCATTGTGTTTTGACTTTTGTAATAGGATATATTTTTTGTAAGCCAGGACCGTGTTTTTAGGGAGAAAGGTAGGGTTTAAATCTATATAAATAAAAATGTAATGTTCGTTTGTGGGATGACCCAGTGATTCCAGCCATGAAAGCCTTCTTCAAGAAGGAGGAGGAGGAGGAGGAGGAGGAGGAAACACATTGTTGTTGTAGTTTGGTGAGCCCTATTTGAAAGGGAAGGTGAAATAACTTGTCAAACTACAACCCCATAAAGAACAGAACATGCACGACTAACATTATTCTCTTTGTGGAAGTAGGAAAGCACTGGGATCCGACCTCGGCTCCGAAACTTTGCGCTGGCCAGCACCGTCCCCCTGGTGGCCGCTTTGGGCAAGGCGAGATGCGGGGAGTAAGTACTGCAGACCTGAAGCCACAAAGAAAAGACATAAATAGGAGGGCTCCAAGGTTAAATTATTCATCAGTGTGATATTAACTCGCTGGAACAGTTATTACAGACCTGCAGCGGAGCGCTTGCTGACTATCATACACCCCGCACTGTTATTTAAGCAAAATCGGCTGCAAGAAGAGAAGTCCATTCAATGGTATTTAAACACAACAGTGCCTATAACATCTTGCTATTGCAAACCTATATACCGTATATACTCGAGTATAAGCCGACCTAAATATAAGCCGAGGCACCTAATTTTACCACAAAAAACTGGGAAAATGTATTGACTCGAGTATAAGCCAAGGGCGAGAAATGCAGCAGCTACTGGTAAGTTTCAAAATAGAAATAGATACTGAAAAGAACCAGTATTCAGGAGGTTTTACCCCAGTTCCCAATTTTAAAAGAACTGGCCGATTTGCAATGGAGGTTGCCGATTAGGAACCAAATTTACCATCAAGTTGGAAGGGAGGCTGTTCAATTGCACCTCCTCCTTTATAAAGAAAGTAATAACTTAGTAGTAATTACACTGTATATATTGTAGCGTGACTGGAGAGAAGAATGTAGATTTATTTGGTTACTTTTCCCTGAGTTTCTGCCACCACGTGAGGTAAGTTGTAATATTGTGAGAAATGGCACTTTGGACACAGAATAGACGGAGCTGAGGCAATCTTCAAATAAAAGTTAACAATTTTATTAAGTACACAGCGTGTGGTTGCAAGACGTAACTTTTCCTTGTTGCACTTGGAATAATACTTGTAACTTTTAACAGTTCATTCTTTCAAGTAACACAGTATCTTTTTAACGTAGAGAACTTGTTTCAGACAAAGTTTCAATACAGGGATGTTTCACTTGTTTGAGCCTCCCTAGATCAAATACTAAGTAAACTATTCTTTAGCCTCTCCTTAGACTAAAAGAATACCAGCTCTGTTTCACCATTCGGCTGCACTAGCCTGAGAAACTTCCAATAGCCAAGCCCAGCTTTTCAAAGCCCCAAAGCTTTGCTTCACAAGTCACTCCGCCACCTTTCCTTTCCTTCTCTCCCAACTCTGAACTCCTCACTCCTCTGAACCTAACTCCTCTAAACTTAAACCCTAACTGATTTTTAACTCGTTTTTTCAAACTCTCCCCTCTAAACTCCTCCCACTTCCCTCTCTCCTGCATCGGTCTCCATGGCAACGCACATGGAGGACTCCTCTGACTTAGGCCGCTCCAGCATTACTGCAGCCAATTAAAACACAAATACAGTTAAAATCATACAATTTATAATCAACTCCTGTACAGATACCAATAAAATTACATTAATTGGGGCATCAGTAGAATAAATATTCAAAAATATTTAAATAAAATTGTAATTTAAGATAAAGCTGTCCAACTCATTAAACCATTATTCTAACCTTCTTCAATGTAAATGTGCTTACATATCCTTCCAATAATAATAAAGGGAGCAAAATAATAAATGTTATAATAACAATAAAGAGTAAAATAATAAATGCAATAAAAATAATACTAGTAACAGAGTAAAATAGTAAATAACATTGACTCGAGAATAAGCCGAGGGGAGATTTTTCAGCCTAAAAAAGGGGCTGAAAACCTAGGCTTATACTCGAGTATATAAAAATGCTGTGCGTAATTAGTACCTTAAAAACAAAAAACAAAAAACTACTGGGCCAAATGACCCCAAATTTAGCAACAAAACTCCTCACAATCCAAGGAGTGACCATTACTGAAAAAACCCCACAAAAATACCTTTAAATTCAAAATATTACTATATTAAATAGACTCATACAATAGAGTTAGAAGGGACTCTACCACAGTATTGTGGGAGAATAGGCAGGAAGGAAGGAAGAAGAAAGGAGGGAGGGAAAAAGGGAAAAAGGCTACTAAGGAGGCCGTCGAAGTCCTGAACCGGTGCCTGGCCGCTGTAATGGTCTGGATGAGGGCGAACAAACTGAAATTAAATCCAGACAAGACAGAGGTACTCCTGGTCAGTCGCAAGGCCGAACAGGGTATAGGGTTACAGCCTGTGCTGGACGGGGTCGCACTCCCCTTGAAGGCTCAGGTTCGCAGCTTGGGTGTGACCCTGGACTCGTCGCTGAGCCTGGATCCCCAGGTTTCAGCGGTGACCAGGGGAGCATTTGCACAGCTCAGGCTCGTGCGCCAGCTGCGCCCGTATCTTGGGAAGTCTGTCTTGGCCACGGTGGTACACGCTTTGGTCACATCCCGCCTCGACTACTGCAACGCTCTCTACGTGGGGCTGCCCTTGAAAACGGCCCGGAAGCTCCAGCTAGTCCAGCGCGCGGCAGCCATGTTGTTAACAGGAGCAGGGCGTAGGGAGCACACAACGCCCCTGCTGTCCCAGCTCCACTGGCTGCCGATTTGCTACCGGGCCCAATTTAAGGTGCTGGTACTATCCTACAAAGCCCTAAACGGTTCCGGCCCAAAATACCTTGCAGACCGCATCTTGGCCTACAAGCCCACGAGGACCTTGAGATCATCCGGGGAGGCCCTTCTCTCGATCCCGTCTGCCTCACAGGCACGCCTGGCGGGGACGAGAGAGCGGGCCTTCTCGGTGGTGGCCCCCCGGCTGTGGAACGCCCTCCCTGCTGAAGTTAGACAGGCGCCCTCCCTTATGGCCTTTCGTAAGAGCCTGAAAACATGGCTCTTCGAGTTGGCCTTTAACTGAGTGCTATATCTTGGCAATGATGACCGGAATGGACCACGACTATGAGACTGACTATGACCCATGATATGACGAAGCGGATTTTTAGTATAAGTATATAGTAGTAGCATGTTATGTATTGTTCTGATTACTGTAAATTGTCTTTTCTATGTTGTTGTTCACCGCCACGAGTCGCCCCCTGGGCTGAGAGTGGCGGTAAATAAGTGCAAGTAATAAATAAATAAATAATAAGGAATGTAGGAGGGAAAGAGGGAAGGAAGGAAAGAGAGAAGGAGGGAGGGAAAGAAGGAAGGAGGGAAGGAAAGGGGGAAGGAAGGGAGAGAAGGAAGGAAAGAAAGAAGTACCGAAGGAAGGAAGAAGAGAAAATAGAAAGGAAAGGAAAGGCAGGAAATAGGTAAAGAAGGAAGGAAGGGGGAAAGGAAATAAAAAGTGAAAGAAGGAAGGAAACAGGGAGAGAAGAAAGCAGACAAAGGAAGAAGTAGAGAAAGGGGGAGGGAAAGAAGGAAAGAGAGAAGGAAGGATGAAACCAAAGAGCAAAAGAAGGAATGGAAAAAACAGGTAGAGAAGGAAGAGGGAAGAGGAAGGGGAAGAAAAAGGGGGGAAGGAATAGGTGCTCTTTCATAATAGTCCAGATATCTACCGCTACTTCAAAAATTCATGCTATAGGCTACAGCAATGCATGGCAGGGCACAGCTAGTACCTTATATACTCGAGTATAAGCCGAGTTTTTCAACCCTTTATTAAGGCTGAAAAAGTCCTGCTCGGCGTATACACAAGTCAAAGTTATTTATTATGTTTCTCTATTATAATTTCATTTATGATTTTTCTCCATTATTGTTATTATTACATTTATTATTTTTCTCTATTTATTATTATTATTACATTTATTGTTTTTCTCTATTTATTATTATTATTATTATTATTATTATTATTATTACTACAACATTTATTATTTTCTCTATTTATTATTATTACATTCATTAGTTTACTCTATTTATTATTATTACTATTCTATTTATTAGTTTACCCGGTTTATTATTGTTCTTTTTACATTTATTATTTCACTATTACTGTTGTTGTTGTAACAATTCGGAAGATTGACGATGCACTTCGATAATGACTTTAGTAAGGAGACGTTGAAGATTGCGTTTTATGGCTTTGTTTTTCATACTATATGTTAATGTTTTAATTGTTTTTGTAACTTGCATTTTATAGTTACGGAGGCATCAAATTGTTGCCAATTGTGAACCGCCTTGAGTTGCCTTCGGGCTGAGAAGGGTGGTATATAAGCGTAGTAAATAAATAAATAAATATTATTTTATATTTATTATTTTACTTTATTAGTGTCACTATTATTATATTTATTATTTTACTCTACTTATTACTGTTATTATTACATTCATTATTTTACTCTATTATTATTTTACTATATTTATTATTTTCTCTATTATTATTACATTGATTATTTTTCTCTATTTTATTATGATTTATTATTTTACTGTATTATTATTGTTATTATTACATTTACATTATTTTACTCTATTATTATTATTTTATTACTTTTATTATTTTACTCTATTATTATTGGAAGGATATGTAACCACATTTAGATTGAAGAAGGTTAAAGTAATGGTTTAATCAGAGTTGGTCAGTCTTATCTTAAATTACAGTTTTATGTAAATAATCCAAAACATTTAACCTACAGTTGCCTCAATTAATGTAATGTTATTGGTATCTATTTTTATTTTGAAATTTACCAGTAGTTGCTGAAGTTTCCACCCTCAGTTTATACTCGAGTCAATGCATTTTCCCAGAGTTTTCTGTGTTAAAATTAGATGTCTTGGCTTATATTCAGGTTGGCTTATACTTGGGTATCTACGGTAACCAAAACGCACCAACAAGATGCAAGTGGTATCAATTTTTTAAATCTCAGAAGAGGTTAGCATTAGGACTGGATATGTCAGACAGCTCCATAGGC
Organism: Anolis sagrei; assembly: GCF_037176765.1. Lineage (NCBI taxonomy): Eukaryota > Metazoa > Chordata > Lepidosauria > Squamata > Anolidae > Anolis > Anolis sagrei. The sequence continues at coordinate 30,518,155 of NC_090030.1, read as the reverse complement.
TTTCCAATAATAATAATAATAATAATAATAATAATAATAATAATAATTATTATTATTATTATTATTCATTTATAACCTGCCCTATCTCCCTGAGGGGAGATTTGTTGTTCATTCGTTCAGTCTTCTCCGACTCTTTGTGACCTCATGGACCAGCCCACGCCAGAGCTCCCTGTCGGCCGTCACCACCCCCAGCTCCTTCAAGGTCAGTCCAGTCACTTCAAGGACTGAGGGGAGATACAACTAATGAAATGGCAAAAATTCAATGCCAAACAGACGAGCAATTAATCATATCAAAACAAACAATCTCAATATAAACCTATAAACAAAACTAAACCAAAATTAATCAAAATTAAACTTGAAATAAACAAATCTAACACATCACACACATTTACCATGGTAAAATCCTACTGATTACAGAGTAAACAAAGAGGCATTAAAATCATAAGCATAAGGTAATTTACAACTTCCAATGAGCTGAGGTGGGTATCCAAAAACAAGGTTTCCATAACACAAATAAAGCTCAACCTTCACACTGGAGCTTTACATACGAGGCTTTCTCATAATGAGATCTCCCTCACACTCTGTCCTATTTTCCCCGAGGTGTTCTCTCACACAGGCTTCTCTCAGACCAAACTGATACTGGAGCTTCACACAGTAGCTTTTTACACACAGCAGCCTTTATACTGGAGTTTTCTAACATAAGGCTTCTCATACTGGAGCTTTCTCACACTGAGGCATTTTCACACTCCTCAGGATGACACTAGCTTTGGCCCACTGACTCTAACAGGATTTGGCCTACCAACTCTTTCAGTGCTTGAGACACATTTGTGTAATGAAAAATTCCTAGTTAATTTTTAAAATTTCTGACAAAGCCTTTACCTTTGTTCGGTGATATTTGTATGTCACTGTTATCCCACTGTATTAAAGGCATTGAATGTTTGCCTGTGATTGTGTTTAAGGATCAGGATGCTTTGGATGTGGAGAGCGATGACAATGTGGTTCATGAAGGTAATGGTGTTTCCAATGATATTGATGCAGAGAATGACCAGGAGATACCTGTTCAAACTGTATTTTCTCATGAGAATGTCCCTGAAGGGTGTGGGGATGATGGCGTGCTCCCTGAATTGCTATCAGAGGATTCCCATGATTTGGAGACTGAGAACAGCTCGGCACCTGGCCCAGCTGCAGAAATTAATGAGCAAATAGATAGACGGGTTGTGATTAGTCAAAACAGGAAAATAGATCAGTGACTCCGGTGTTCTGCCGTGCTCATAGGACAAAAGATAAGAGATTCAAAGTTAAAGCGAAACCAATTTCTGGCCGCTTGGGACATAGCTTAACGAGGAGATAAAAGTCCCAAGTACAGGATCTATAGTCAGATGAAACATCGTTTGGAATCAAGTCAAGATCTTGTCCCTGTTCCTTGGAAAGATTCATGTTCTAAGTGCCTTTGATTCATGTCTTGATTCTTGGATTTTATGATTAAGTGCTTAAGTGCTTTGGATTCATGATTCCAGTGTTTTGGATTTTACTATAGAAGTTTCTGCCTTAAAAAGCAGTCAAAGCAAAAAGCACTTCAAAGGTATAGGTAAATCCAATTAGGTAGGAAGATAAGCTGGAACAAAATAGTCCAAAGAATTAGTCCATCAAAGTCCATGAAAAACATTGATGGACTAATTCTGTGGACTATTTTGTTCCAGCTTATCTTCCTACCTAATTGGATTTACCTATACCTGTAAAATGTTTTTTTACTTTTACTGCTTTTTAATTATCTTCAATAAACGGATTACATTTCTGTGGTGTTTAAAGTCAGAGGGCTCTTCCTGGTCTGGAGTGAAACACTCTTTATGTATGTTATAATCTGCTCCAAGTCCCCTCGAGGAGATAGAGCGGAAAATAAATAAATAAATAAGTATTATATAATATGCTGTGAGTGTGTTGCATTAATGCCCCATTCATACAGGCTAAAGAAAACCTTGTATTACCTCATAGTCTTTGTTGAAGTCGGTCATTTCCCAGTAGTCATTGGGGATCCCCATCCTCTGGTAATCCACTCTGACATCAATCAACTTCCAGCCGGCTTCCCGGTTGTCTTTGGGCATTTTGGGATTGTAAGAGAAGGCATACAGCTCTTCGGGTTTCACTGAAGCAGAAAAGAAGCCATTTTATTAAGTCAAGAGCAAATAAGATTTCTTCGGCCCTTCCTCCAGGTGTTTTGGACTCCAAATCCGACAACTCCTAACAGTCTACCAGGAGGGAGCAAGTTGGTCCATGCTTGGAACAGATGTTCCTTACGGCCTCTTCCAAATCTATGGTTCTTAACCTGCATGTCCAATGGGGAGTCTGGGAATTCACTCTGATAACCATCATGTCTGATAACCATCATGTCAGACTACACAAAGAAGCCATTGAAATCCACAAGGATGCCTGCCACAGATGTGGGCGAAACGTCAGGAGAGAATGCTTCTGGAACATGGCCATACAGCCCAACAGAAAGGAGGAAACCATGAAAATGAATAAAATCTAGCTACGAGTATTTTTAAAAAACAAACTAGAATCAGAACAGTAAATAAAGAGCATCACTCAAAAATGGGAATTCCAGACATGAAACAATTAGGGCCAGCTAACACTTCCCAGCAAAGAATTCCCACAGGCAGGAAGAAGCCAGGCTTTGAAGCTGCTAGACCATTACATGTTCATCAAGGTGAGCCAGAATGAAGACAGGGGAGGCCAGGGGACAGTTCCACCTTGTCTCTTGTGCTATTCTAATATATAATATGCAGTATAATACTAATAATTATTATATGATATTATAATTATAAATTTTATATTACATGTAAAATTAACTAATAATATTACAATATAATTGTATAGTACAATATAGTGAAGTATAGCGCTGATATTGTACTGTGCTAATGGTATAATGTATTTTGTGTGTGTGTGTGCGTGTGTGTGTGTGTGTGTGTGTGTGTGTGTGTATATATATATATATATATATATATATATTGTAAGCTGCTCTGGGTCCCCTTCGGGATGAGAAGGGCTGCATATAAATGTCGCAAATAAATAAATAAATATTCGACATTCACATTTGCCTCAAACAAACGAGTTCTTTCTTCCACCCTGGACATTCCAGAGATATATAAACCCCATTTTCCTAGCTTCTAGCAGACCTCACAACCTCTGAGGAGGCCTGCCACAGATGTGGGTGAAACGTCAGGAGAGAATGCTTCTGGAACATGGCCATACAGCCCAGAAAACTCACAACAACCCAATGATTTTGGTCATGAAAGCCTTCAACAACACAGGAAACGAGTTATGTTTCTGCCTGATACCTGGCTGGGAGAGCTTCAGCAAGGAGACGTAGACTTCATGGCAGTCCCGCTCTTGCCCAACAACAAAGTGCGCTGTGCGGAAATTCTTGCAACGGATCAGCAGCGGACATCCCGAGGCGGTCAGTGGCAACTTCTCCACGGATGCAATGTGGTGGTGAAGAATCTATTGGGAACAGAAAGAGAAGGGACGATGATTGGGAGCTTATCTGCTTGCAAACCTTAACCTTGGTGCAAGTCAGGAGGATGGGGTTCAATAGCAACCGAAGCCCAAAGAGGTGTTAGCTGGCCCTGATTGTTTCCTGTCTGGAATTCCCCTATTTTATGAGTGTTGCTCTTTATTGATTTATTTATTTATTTATTTACGGCATTTATATGCCGCCCTTCTCACTCCAAAGGGGACTCAGAGTGGCTTACAAATATATTTTCATACAATATATTATATTATTAGCATAATACAATATCTATATAAATAAAAATGTAATGTTCGTTTGTGGGATTAATGGAACTCAAAAAACGCCGGACGAATTGACACCAAATTTGGACACAAGACACCTAACAACCCGATGTATGTCCTTCACTCAAAAAAATTGATTTTGTCATTTGGGAGTTGTAGTTGCTGGGATTTATAGTTCACCTACAATCACAGAGCATTCTGAACCCCACCAACGATAGAATTGGGCCAAACCTCCCACACAGAACCCCCATGTGGGCCACAGCAACGCGTGGCAGGGGACAGCTTGTCAGTATTATATATTACTATATTGCACTATACTATTATATTGTAATATTATTAGTAATATTACATGTCATGTAAATATATAATTATAATTATAGTTATTATTACTAGTATTATATTGTATTACATTATAATATTATAAACATTATACGTATATACAATATACTATATAAATGGCCAGAGTGAAGACAGAGGGTAGCAGAAGACATTTCCACCTTGTCTTCTGCCTATATCATCAGTTGGGAGGTCCCTCCCAATACATTATTTACTGTATTGATTCTAGTTTTTTTAAAATACTGGGAGACAGATCAGGGCCAGCTAACACCTCCCAAAAAAGGATTCCCCCATGGTGGAAGCAGCCAGGCTTTGAAGCTGCAAGGCCATTCATTCAGACAGCTTAACTGTCTGAACAAATCTCCCCTTATGAACCACCTAGGGAGGCCCTGCTCTCAGTCCCGCCTCCGTCTCTGATGCGTTTGCCACAGTGGTTCTCAACTTGTGGGTCCCCAGGTGTTTTGGCCTACAACTCCCAGAAATGTTCGTTTGTGATACCATCAGAACTCAAAAACCACTGGGGGAATTGCCACCAAATTTGGACACTATGTCCCTAACAACCCAATGTATGTTCTCCACTCAAAAAAACAATGAAAACAAAAAGCAGAAAAGGACTTCTAAACTGCATGTCCACAAAGAGGAAACTGCATGTCTACAAAGACTCATGGCCACGCCCCCTCCTCCTCCTCCTCCTCCTCCTCCTTGCAGGGAAACAGCCGGCCATTAAAGCCAAGCGCACGTGCTCGGCCACACACACACACACACACAAGCGAGTGGAGTGGAGGTGGAGAGAAGGGGCATGCAGCCCCTTCTCTTTCCCTCCTATGTCAAGAGAGCATTCTCCTCCTCCTCCTTTCCCTGTTGGGAAAGCAGCAGCAACGGCAGCAGCAACGGAGCATCCATGCAAGGAAGAAGGGGAGGGGGGGAGGGGCAGGGGGAGGAGGCGAGGAAGGTCCACAGTGCTTGAATGAAGAACCTTCCTTCTCTCCCTCCCTTCCCTTCTTTCCTCCCTTTCCTTCCTTCCTTTCTTTCCCTCCTTCCCTTCCTTCCTGTCCCTCCCTCCTTCTTCCTTTCTTTCCTTCCTCCCTCCCTTTCCTCCTTTCCCTTTCTTCATTTCCTTCCCCTTCATTTCCTTCCCTCCCTCCTTTCTTCCTCCTTCCTTCCTTCTCCTCCCTCCATCCCTTCCTGTCCCTCCTTCTTTTTTTCTTTCCTTCTTTTACTCCCTCCCTCCCTTTCCTCCTTCTTTCCCTTTCTTCATTTCCTTCCCCTTCATTTCCTTCCCTCCCTTTCTTCATCACCTACTCTCTTTCCCTCCTTCCTTCTCCTCCCTCCCTCCCTCCCTCCCTGTCCCGCCTTCTTTCTTTTCCTTCCTTCCTGTCCCTCCTTCCTTCCTTCTTCCTTTCCTTCTTTCTAAGATAAATACAATATTAAATGGAAGGGACAGTCAAGAAGTAACAAGAGAAGGAGGGGAAAAGGGAAGGAAGGAGAGAAGCAGGGAGGGAAAGAAGGAAAGAAAGATAGAGAAGCAAGGAAGGAGAGAAGGAAATAAAAAAGTGAAAGGAAAAAGAGAGGGAAGGAAGGAGAGAAGGAACAAAAGATAGGGAAGGAAGGAAGGGAGGGAGGGAGGGAGGGAGGGAGGGAAGAAACAGGTAGAGATGGAAGAAAGATGACAGATAGGGAAAGAAAAAGAGGAAAGGAAGGAAAGAGGGAAGGAAGGAGAGAAAGAGGGAGGGAAGGTTGGCCACAGCAACGCGTAGTGGGTACAGCTAGTCTATATAAATAAAAATGTAATGTTTGTTTGTGGGATTAACATAACTCAAAAACCACTGGATGAATTGCCACCAATTTTGGACACAAGACACCTAACAACCCAATGTTTGTCCTTCAAAAAACATGGATTTCATCATTTTGGGAGTTGTAGTTTCTGGGATTTACAGTTCAACTACAATCAAAGAGCATTCTGAACCCCACCAACGATGGAATTGAACCAAACTTGGCACATAGGAAGGGTTTGATGGGCATTGACCTTGAGATTGGGAGTTCACCTACATCTGGAGAGCACCGTGGACTCTAACAATGATGGATCTGGACCAAACTTGGCACGAATACTCCATATGCCCAAATGTGAACACAGATAGAGTTTGGGGAAAATAGACCTTGACATTAGGGAGTTGTAGTTACTTGGATTTATAGTTCACCTACCTCCAGAGAGCACTGTGAACCCCACCTACGATAGAATTGGGCCAAGCCTCCCACAAAGAAACCCCATGACCAACAGAAAATACTGTGTTTTCTGGTGGTCTTTCTGACACCCCTCATGATCCCCCCTCCAGGGACCCCAGTCCATCTCCCTCCACCAGGGCAAGAAAACATAATAAAAGCCCTCCTGACAAAGAGCCATCCAGCCAAAGATATAGATAGATAGATAGATAGATAGATAGATAGATAGATAATGATTCATACACACACATATATGACAGATATAATAACATAGATTTGAAAGGGACCCCTAAAGAAGGACAATAATATGTTGCATGTTCCAGGGTGGGCAAACAGACACTCTCCACATCAACACTGACAAAGAAACAACAAGAAATACTGTTTACCCACAAGCATAAAAAATTACATAGATTAGAAACTAACACTTTCTCATTACTTTATTTTCCAGATCACCACACTGGGCCACAGCAATGCCTGGCAGGGGACAGCTAATAATAATAATAATAATAATAATAATACATCACAGTCCTAGACACTTGGGAAGTGTTCGACTTGTGATTTTGTGATACGAAATCCAGCATATAGATCTTGTTTGCTGTGACATACTGTGCTTTTGTGTCAGGAAAATAATAATAATAATAATAATAATAATAATAATAATATCTTTATTTATACCCTGCCACCATCTCCCCAGTGGGGACTCGGGGCGGCTACAACGAAACAAAATACAAAACAACAGAAAATTAAACACAACAAAATACATAATGCGACAAATAAAGTAGACAATGTAAAATAACGCAATAAAATCACAATAAAATCAATCACACAGGGTGAGCCAAATGTGCAAGATAAAACGATAAAAACATAAATGTCCCCAATTTAGCGTGCATCTACATTGTAGAATTAATGCAGTTTGATGCCACTATAACTGAACTGGCTCAGTTCCACGGGATCTCGGGTTTTGCAGCAGAGAAGGCTAAAGACCTTAGAAACCAACTAACGCCCATGAATCCATAGCATTGAGTTAAAGGGGTGTCAAACTGCATTAATGCTATAAGGCAGATGCACTTTCAGATGCCTCTCTTCTTACCCAGGTCTCCTTCCGGACTTCGGCCAAAGCGTCGACGTAAATAAGATGAGTCGCCGTCAGGTATAAAGTTCCATTTGCCGGCTTCCGGTTGGTGTAGCGATCTAGTAATTTGACATTTTCTACCTATAACAAAAATAACAATAAAATTAGAAAAAAAAGCCTCTAGAACAGTGGTTCTCAACCTTCCTAATGCCTCGACCCCTTAAGACAGTTCCTCATGCGGTGACCCCCAACCATATAATTATTTTTGCTGCTACTGAAATGGCAAGGAGAAAGTTTGAGGAAAAGAGACAAAGAGAGTTCCTGAGGTCTGAAAAAGCATGGTTTTATTTCCAGCTGGGACTCTGGAGTGGAGCTGTGTCCAAAAGCAACAAGAGCATCTGATAAATGCATTGACTGCCTTTTATACCCTTCACATGCAGGCAAACAAAAAACATGCTTCTACATATATTGACAACATTCTCTGTGTCACTTTAGCATCACAGGAATATCAAATTCTATCTTCCAACATACAAAACGCATGTCTCTGTATTTCTTTCTAAAGAGAAGTGTACAGCTTACAGCTTACATTCATCAATCAAGGGGCCTCCTTTGACTTGTCAGGAGGGAGGGGGGATAGGCTCCTTGGCACCAGTCTCTGTATCTGGAATGTATAGATAACATGTCCCCCTCTTCTCCCCCTTTCAACATTCCTTCTCTGTCCTGCTGGCTTTCTTACACAGAGAGAACCAGATTTTTCTATACATTTCAATGCTTGTAAAGTACATACAATTTATACATAAATAAATATCTATTTTTCCAATATCTCCCCATCACTACTTCATAACTGTAATTTTACTACTTTTATGAATTGTAATGTAAATATCTGATATGCAAGGGTGTTTTTTCATTCACTAGAGCCCCCGGTGGCGCAGTGGGTTAAACCCCTGTGCCGGCAGGACTGAAGACTGACAGGTTGCAGGTTCGATTCCTGGGAGAGCATGGATAAGCTCCCTCTATCAGCTCCAGCACATTATGCGGGGACATGAGAGAAGCCTCCCATAAGGATGATAAAACATCAAAAATCATCCAGGCGTCCCCTGGGCAACGTCCTTGCAGATGGCCAATTCTCTCACAACAGAAACGACTTGCAGTCTCTCAAGTTGCTACTGACACGACAAAAAATAATAATCACCGGACCGAATTTGGCACAAATACCTGATATGCCCAAAATTGAATACTGATGAGGTTGGGGGTGAGAGATTAATTTTGTCATTTGGGAGTTGTAGTTGCTGGGATTTATAGTTCACCTACAATTAAAGAGCATTCTGAACTCCACCAACGATGGAATTGAACCAAACTTGGCACACAGAACTTCCATGACCAACACAAAATACTGGAAGGATTTGGTGGGCACTGGCCTTGAGTTTTGGAGTTGTAGTTCACCTACATCGAGAGAGCACTGTGGGTCACTCAAACAATGATGGATCTGGACCCAATTCGACACGAATACTCAATATGCCCAACTGTGAACACTGGTGGAGTTTGGGGGGAAATAGACCTTGACATTTGGGAGTTGTAGTTGCTGAGATTTATAGTTCACCTACAATCAACTAGTATTCTGAACCCCACCAATGATAGAATTGGGCCAAACTTCCCACACAGAACTCCCAGTACCAACAGAAAATACTGTGTTTTTCGGCGCTTGTGTGAGGCTGCCCTTCGGGAGAGAAGGGTGGGGTAGAAATGCATGAAATAAATAAAATAAATACATTTTCTGATATTTGGCGACCCCTCTGACACCTCCTCACGACCCCCCCAGGGGTCCCGAACCCCAGGTTGAGAAACGCTTCTCTAGAATATCCTTCCAATGTGATTGTGCCATCAGTGACAACTTTGACACTAGTTTGAAAGCTTTAAAGATTTGCTGGCCTCAGTCCCTGGTAGGAAGGAAGGACAGGCCGGAAGGAAAAGGACGGAAATTTTAGTTCTTTTCTTTGCCAGGCTGCAGTGGTAACAGGTTAAGCAAAGAGGTCTGTTTGCCTCCTTCTGCAAAGCTGAGAACCAGCAAAACAGGAAAGCGTACACTCATCTTATCACGAGATGGCAAATAAACCCTGAATTCCACCCAAAAGCCACTGCCTATTATTCCTCCGTGCAACATTTGGTTTTCTGATCTTTATCACTCAGATAAAAAGGCAATGAGGTTAAGGGAGGAAGACACTTGGGTGCAAAGATAGAGGTGCACACATAGATGCATGTATGCATGCATAGATAGATGCATAGGTGCAAAAAATAGGTGAACAAACAGATGCATAGATAGATACACATAGATATGCATAGATATATATATAGGCACATAGGTGCAAAGATAGATAGATAGATAGAGGCAAAGATAGATAGATAGATAGATAGATAGATAGATAGATAGATAGATAGTAGGCTTGGTTGATCAAGAAAAAAATGGTTCTTCCTTCCTTCCAATCTTTGATGCTTAATGTTTTTTCCCCTTTCCAATTTTTGGCAATTGTAATGCGTGCAGCCGCAAAACTGTACAAACAAATTTCTCTCTCTGATTGTTTTAAACTGTCTCTGAATAACCCTAATAGACACATCCCTGGGTTCTTTTTTACTTTGTTGTAAATCATTTTATTTGTTTCCTTTATTATTCTTTTCCAATAGATCTGCACCAGTTCGCACGACCACCATACGTGAAAGAAAGTCCCTTTCTTTCTTTTGCACCTCCAACAGGATCCTGTTTGTGAACTGTCCATTTTGGCTAGGAGGGCTGGAGTTATGGAAGTTATAGAAGGATAAATTGTGGGATTATGCACAGATGGCTAAGATTTCAAGCAATTTGAAATATGAAAATAATGAAATATTTGAAAGAAAGTGGAAGCTGGCCTTAGCATACTTGGCGGGAGAGCTAAAGAAATAAAAACAAGAGGAATTTATTGAATTAGAAGTATAGAGGGTTAAATAAGTTGTGCATAAATCCTGCGTGGATTAGTGACGGAAGTCAAGGTGGTGGGTAGCACTGGGGGTGGGTGGAGGGGTAACTGTATGGAGGGTTGTTTGTGTATGTGTGTTTGCTTGTGTATGTGTATATTTTCGCAACATATATGGTTGGTGTATTATCTTTTTGAAATTTAATTTAAAAAAAAAGAAAAAATGGTTCTAAACTTGTTTCGTATGTAGGGAGTGCTGGAGGTTCGATTTTTAAATTATTTCTGAAATTTTCTTTTAAAAAAGATCGAAATTACCAGGAAATACAAATCGTTTCCTTTGTTTCGTTAATGGAAGATGCCCTTCCCTCCCCCCAGAAACATTAAAATCTCGCAGTTTCCCTTCCATCCCTTGCAGCAAAAGGGAGAGGTGGGCATGGCCAAGCAAGTTCCTTGGAGGTCTCGCCCCCAGCGACTTCCGAAGAGCTCTGTGCTTGGGGCCACGCCCACCTCTCCCTTGGACAGCTTGCCAGGGAAGAGAAAGAAAGGTGAGAGATTTTAAAAGTGTTGGTTTTTAAATCTCTCACCTTTCTTTCCCCTCCCTGGCAAGCTGTCCAAGGGAGAGGTGGGCGTGGCCAAGCACAGAGCTCCTCGGAGGCCTCGCCCCCAGCCACCTCCGAGGATCGCTGTGCTTGGCCACGCCCACCTCCATCCTCTTTGCATCGGCGGCTTTGAGAGGTGGGCGTGGCTACACCCAGCTCTTCCACATCGCCGCTTGTCGCCAGGGAGGTAGTCACGCCCACCTCGCAAAGCCGGCAATGCAAAGAGGAAGGAGGTGGGCGTGGGTAAGAACAGCTGTTCCTAAAGGCCACGCCCCCAGCATTTACGATTCACTGGTGGAAGTCGTAAGGAAGATGGCGGACGTGGCTTCGATATTGCAAAAACACTTTCGGGTTGCCAAAACGCGTCGATATCGCTTCTAAAGGTATTAAAATAACGAATTAATAACGAATTAAGAAATTAACAAATTGGATCAACCAAGTCTAATAGATAGATAGATAGATAGACAGACAGAAAGATACACACACACACACAGGTGCATAGGTGCAGAGACAGATGCATAGCTAGATGTATAGATATAGATAGCTATGCAGAGATATATGGATAGGTGCATAGGTGCACCTATCCATATGAATGCATGCATAGATAGATGATAGATAGATAGATAGATGGATAGATGCATGCATAGGTGCAAAGATAGAGAGGTGCACAGATAGATGCATGTATGCATGCATTGACAGATCGATTGATCGATATAGATAGATAAACAGACAGACAGACAGATATGGATATATACACAGGTGCATAGGTGCAAAGATAGGTGCAGAGATAGAGACATAGATAGATACACATAGATAAATAGATATTTAGATAGGTGCATAGGTGCAAAGTCCATCCTCCAGGAAATAAAGCGTGACTGCTCACTGGAGGGAAGGATACTAGAGACAAAGTTGAAGTACTTTGGCCACATCATGAGGAGACAGCAATGCCTGGAGAAGACAATGATGCTGGGGAAAGTGGAAGGTAAAAGGAAGAGGGGCCGACCAAGGGCAAGATGGATGGATGGCATCCTTGAAGTGACTGGACGGACCTTGAAGGAGCTGGGGGTGGTGACGGCCGACAGGGAGCTCTGGCGTGGGCTGGTCCATGAGGTCACGAAGAGTCGGAGACAACTGAACGAATGAACAACATAGGTGCAAAGATAAATAGGTGCACAGATAGCTGCATGCATGCATGCACAGATAGATAGATAGATAGATAGATAGATAGATAGATAGACAGACAGACAGACAGAGATATGTGTGGATAGGTGCGTAGATAGATGCATGTATGCAAGCATACATAGATATATAGATAAATAGATAGATATGCATAGATAGATGCATAGAGAGACAGATATGCATAGCTAGATAGACAGGCAGAGGGAGATACGCATGGATATATATAGAGAGAGAGAGAGAGAGAGGTGCAAAGATGACAGGTGCATAGTTAGATGCATAGATAGATATAGATAAGTATGCAGAGATATATGGATAGGTGCCATAGATGCACCTATCCATATGAATGCATCCATGCATGCATGCATCCATACATAGATAGATAGATGCATAGGTGCAAACAGGCCCGTAGCCAGGATGTCGATTCGAGAGGGGCTGAGTTTTTTTCAGGGGGGCTTTGGGGGGGCTGAGTTTCGGGGGGGGGGGGGCTGAGTCTGAGTGAAAGAGGGTCTACCCTAGCAAACCTTTTGTATCATTACCCAATACCCCCATGCATATGGGATATATTGAGTATGGTGATCAGATCATGATATGAATAAACATAACAGTTTAAATAATGCACCAGTAAGGCCTTTTCGCGAACCACCATGAGAATTTCGGGGGGGGGGGGGGGACTGAAGCCCCTCGAGGCCCCCCCTCCCCCCCCCCCCCCCCCCCCCCCCGGCTACATGCCTGGGTGCAAAGATAGACAGGTGAATGCAAAGAAAGAAAGGAAGGAAGACAGAAAGACAGATCTGGGGACAGGCATGCTCTTTTCACCCTCAGAATCCAGTATTGAATATGATCAATCTATGTAACTATGCACAAAATTAATCAAATTAATCAATTAATCAAATGGAGTTTCTTTATGTGTCTCAACTTTTTCAGGAAGATGTGGAAAAGAACTGTTTGCATGCAAAGATCAAGCAGCGAAACAAGAAACACCACAAAGAATAAACGGATAATTGGAAAGTCTTGAGTTCAAATCATCAGCCATGAATTATAGAGACCTAACCTCAGCACTGGACATGATAACCAACGCTGTATTTGTTTGCATTAAGGTGTTTTTTTCTTGGAAATTCAGAATCATAGAATCTCAGTAAGGAAGGGACCCCCAGACTCCAACTCTAATATTTAGGAAAATCTCTCTCTCTCTTGCAATTTGGAATAGAAGACAGCAAGCCTTTGTTTACATAACATTCTTATGACATGCCATTTAGTTCTTAAAAATGGCTGAACATGATTCTAAAAATCCAGCTGCACGAACGTCGGATGCTGGATCAAAGACAGAATTAACTGGGTGGTTCAAATACTGGATCCTCGTTGTACAAAAAGCTATTCCTGCGTCATCCACGGCCCCAGCTCAGGGCAGGATTACCATCTCAACCTCATTAACTAGAAGGCATTTTTGCAGCTGCAGAAAGCAAAGATAAATCAAAACTCATACTAGGGGAGGATTCGTTTGAATGAAAAATAATTCAAAAGTCAATCAGCCTTGGTAAGAAATTGTTTTTCCTGATTTTGTCCCAAGTTTCTTAAGCAATCAGAAAACAGCAAAGATACACTGAATTATATCTGGCTTCCATCATCATCATCATCATCATCATTAGAAACATAACAAGGTAAGTCCACAGCAGAGAAGATCACTCTGCTGGCTGTTGTATTGGATCACACATTGGACACTTCCCAAGTGATTATTATTATTATTATTATTAATTATTATTATTAATTATTATTATTATTAATAATAATAATAATAATAACAACAAGATTAGTACACAGCAAACAGTGCCGCCAGGACTGAAGACAAAACACATTTAATGTTCTGTCTCTTTAAGGATTCAAGTGACAAGGATTCCATGCTCATTGATACTACAGGAAATGTGCAATTACAAATTGATAATACATTTGCCATTTAACAGACAGTAGGAAAACAGATATCAGATTCATAGTCCACCTTAGTAACTAATTTGCGCCAGAAACATTCATAAACTAGAAATTAACTCTGTAAGTTAATTATTTCCCACACAGCCATTCTAATTTCTGTTCAGCTTTGCTTACTTTCTTAATTTGCAGAAAGGTGGACAGATGCTCAGAATTAATGCAAAATCTTCTCACTAGGCCTTCATCTACACTGTAGAATTAATGCAGTTTGATACCACTCTAACTGTCACAACCCAACACGATAGAATCCTGAGAGTTGTAGTTTTACAAGGCTAAAGTGGGGTCAAACCACATTCAGTCCACAGCGTATATGCTAGGGTTATACACATTCCTCTGGTACCTGCAGCACCTCCGGCACCTTCAGGAGCACGAAACAAGAAGCCCACTCCTGGTCCGAAAATCAGCTTGACACAAAAGCAAGTGGGAGCCGATCCTAGCTCTGTGCCTGCTTTTCGTGGGCAGCCTCCTTGCTTTGGAAAGAATGTGTGTGTAGTGTACAGACCCAGAAAGTGTGCACCTGCCTACAGCTGAGCACCTCCTCTGGAGTAAACTTGCATCCTTGTCTTGGAAAGAGAGTGTGTGCATGTGTGGTGTACAGGCCCAGAAAGCATGTGCACCTGCCTGCAACTGGATGCCTCTCCTCTAGAGTAGAAACAGGTAAAAAGCCTCCTTAAAGCATGTGCCTGCCTGCAGATGAACACCTCTCCTCTACAGTAGGAACAGGTAAAAAGCCTCCTTAAAGCGTGCGCCTGCCTGCTGCTGAGTGCCTCTCCTCTAGAGTAGAAACCGGTAAGGTAAAGGTAAAGGTTTTCCCCTGACATTAAGTCCAGTCATGTCTGACTCTGGGGTGTGGTACTCATCTCCATTTCTAAGCCAAAGAGCCGGCATTGTCCGTAGACACCTCTAAGGCCATGTGCCCGACATGACTGCATGGAGCGCCGTTACCTTCCCACCGGAGCGATACCTATTGATCTACTCACATTTGCATGTTTTCAAACTGCTAGGTTGGCAGAAGCTGGGGCTGAAAGCGGAAGCTCACGCCACTCCCCACATTCGAACCTGCGACCTTTCGGTCAACAAGCTCAGCAGCTTAGTGCTTTAATCCACTGCGCCACCCCTCCTTAAAGCGCACGCCTGCCTGCAGCTGAACACCTCTCCTCTAGAGTAGAAACAGGTAAGATCCAGGGAAGTCACGCTACCCATGCTCTATTCTGCCTTGGTTAGACCACACCTGGAATATTGTGTCCAATTCTGGGCACCACAATTCAAGAGAGATATTGACAAGCTGGAATGTGTCCAGAGGAGGGCGACTCAAATGATCAAGAGTCTGGAGAACAAGCCCTATGAGGAGCGGCTTAAAGAGCTGGGCATGTTTAGCCTGAAGAAGAGAAGGCCGAGAGGAGATATGATAATCACGTATAAATATGTGAGAGGAAGCCACAGGGAGGAGGAGGGAGCAAGCTTGTTTTCTGCTGCCCTGCAGACTAGGACGTGGAACAATGGCTACAAACTATAAGAAAGGAGATTCCATCTGAACATTATGAAGAACTTCCTGACTGTGAGAGCCGTTCAGCAGTGGAACTCTCTGCCCCGGAGTGTGGTAGAGGCTCCTTCTTTGGAAGCTTTTAAACAGAGGCTGGATGGCCATCTGTTGGGGATGCTTTGAATGCAATTTTCCTGGTTCTTAGCAGAATGGGGTTGGACTGGATGGCCCATGAGGTCTTTTCCAACTCTATGATTCTAAGAAGCCTCCTTAAAGCATGCACCTGCGTGCAGCTGAGTTTCTCTCCTCTAGAGTAGAAACAGGTAAGAAGTGTGCGCCTGCCTGCAGCCGAGCACCTCTCCTCTATAGTAGAAACAGATAAGAAGCCTCCATAAAGAGCGTGCCAGCCTGCAGCTGAGCGCCTCTCCTCTAGAGTAGAAACAGGTAAGAAGCCTCATTAAAGCATGTGTGTGAGCCTGCCTGCAGACGAATGCCTTTCCTCTAAAGTAGAAACAGGTAAGAAGCCTCCTTAAAGCGTGTACCTGCCTGGAGACGAATGCCTCTCCTCTAAAGTAGAAACAGGTGAGAAGCCTCCTTAAAGAGTGTGCCTGCCTGCAGCCGAGTGCCTCTCCTCTAAAGTAGAAATAGGTAAGAAGCCTCCTTAAAGCACATGCCCGCCTGCAGCCGAGTGCCTCTCCTCTAGAGTAGAAATAGGTAAGAAGCCTCCTTAAAGCACATGCCCGCCTGCAGCCGAGTGCCTCTCCTCTAGAGTAGAAATAGGTAATAAGCCTCCTTAAAGCACGTGCCTGCCTGCAGCTGAGTGCCTCTCCTCTAGAGTAAAATAGCTTCAATGACAGGAAGGGGAGCCTGGGAAGCCACCCCCTCCCAATAATAGGCTGATAGAAAACTGATCTTTCGGCACCCCAGAACAAAAAAAGATACCTGCCCTCCCAATTTTGGGAGGCTTCTAAAAAAACGGATGGGGCCCCGCACTGAAAGCCAGGTCACGAAACAGGTCAAGGTTTACCCCAAAAGCACAGTCCTAGTAGATACACCCCAAGCTGTGTTGGCCTCTCTTTGATCGAATCACTTCCTGAAAATACAAACCACAATAAAGTGACAAGTTAACAACTGCCCTTCAGTAGTATAATATTTACAGAACAGCAGTAAAACGAAGTAGACAAACAAAAATAATTCAAGGGTGTCATTGGCTTAGGAATGAAAGGATAGTATGGAACATCCAGAAAATATTATGTAAACACAGCTACAATTCCAGGTTTCCTGAAGACTTCCTTTGGCACATGATGTCTACTCGGGGGAAATGCACTCTGCACATGCTCAGATGCCACATGGCATCTACTATTGAAGGACAGAACTATAAGGAAGACACTCTGCACATGCTCAGATGCCACAGCCCCAGTACTATCCAGGATACTACTATTGGGAGTGCATTCTGCACATGCTCAGAGACCAGACCATTTCTACAACCCAGAGGTAATATCCTCGGGAATACACTCAATGCATGCTCAAAGATCACATCATGAATACTCAGAGACAGGATTATGGGGAGGACACTTTGCACATGCTCAGATACCATTCAGAGATAATACTATTGGGAATACACTCTGCATATGCTCAGATACTACATTATGACTATTCAGGGACACTACCATTGGACATATACTCTATATATGCTCAGATACCACATTATCACGACTCAGAGAAACTGCCGTTGGGAGGACTCTCTGCACATGTTCAAATGCCACACCCCCAGTACTATCCAGGAAAATAGTATTGGGAAAACATTCTGCACATTATCAGGGTGTGGCCCATGGCTACTCAGGGAACGTACTCTGTATGTGCTCGCATACTAAATTATGATTACTTGGGGACGCCACCCCTGGGAATACACTCTATCCATGCTCAGATATTATATTCTAACCATTCTAGGACAATACCATTGGGAACACTAGACATGCTCATAGCTACTGTTGGGAATGCACTCTGCACATGCTCAGATAGGACATAAGGACTTCTCAGGGCGAAGTTACCATAGGAATGCACTCTGCCAATGCTTAGAGGCTACATCACTTCTCATATCCATAGGGAATGCACTCTGCACATGCTCAGAGGCTACACTACTTCTATGCATTGAGAAGACTGCACATGCTCACAGGCTACGCCACTTCCCCATCCACTGGGAATACACTTTGCATATGCTCAGAGGCCACACTGCTTCTCCCATCCATTAGGAATACACTTTGCACATGTGACACTACTTCCCGTATCCATGGGGAATGCACTAAATACATGCTCAGAGGCCACACTACTTCTCCTATCCATTGGGAAGTGCACTCTGCTCATGGTCAGAAGCTACACCTCTTCTATCCATAGGTAATGTACTCTGCACATGCTCAGAGACCACACCACTTCCCCTATCCATTGGGAATGCACTCTACACATGCTCAGAGACCACACTATTTCTCCTATCCATGGGGAATGTACTCTGCACATGCTCAGAGGCCACGCCACTTCTCCCATCCATTGGGAATATACTCTGCACATGCTCGGAGGGCACACCACTTCCCCTGTCCATTGGGAATACACTCTACACATACTCAGAGGCCACACTATTTCTCCTATCAAAGAATCCTAGAATCAAAGTCTTGGTAGAGACCTCCTGGGCCATCCAGTCCAACCCCATTCTGCCAAGAAGCAGGAACATTGCACTCAAATCCATTGGGAAGTCACTCTGCACATGCTCAGGGGCCACGCGACTCCCCCTATCCATGGGGAATGCACTCTGCACATGCTCAGAGGTCACATTGTTCCTCCCATCCATTGGGAAGACACGCTGCACATGCTCAGAGGCCACGCGACTCCCCCTATTCATATGGAATACACTCTGCCCATGCTCAGAGGCCACAGGCACTCACCTTGGGCGTCGTGATGTGCTCCATGGCGAAGCCCTCCCGCTTCTCGCCCGCCACGGGCCTCTCTATCTCTCTCTCTCTCTCTCTTTCCTACCCCGACTTCCAACCCAAACATCGCGAGACTTCCGGGTTGGACGGGGTTTTGTGCGCTGTTGCGTTTGCCGACGTGAGAGAGAAGCCTCAGGCGCCATCTTTAGTAAGGGCACCGTTGCCCTTGGCTTAAGCAGAGAAGAGCCAAGGAGGCCACTGGGCTGAGGATGGATGCAGACTGGCATCACTTTCACTCCCATGACTCCGTGCTGTGGGATTTTGGGAGTTGCAGCTTGCACTTTTGGGAACTGCCTTGGGGAAACCCCCAGGAGAACGTGGTATCAAACTGTGTTAATTCTACAGTGTGGATGCACCTTCCACCCCATTATTTTCACTGCCACTTTCATTGCTTGTTTCCTACAACTTAAAGACGCCCAGCCCCAGAAAAGAAGCAAATCCTTGGAGTATATTTCCTTCTTTGCTTTGGATCTCCACCTGCAGCTTGAAGGCCATACTTTAATGAAGGGGGGGGGGAGATGTATTTTTTTTTCTCAGTTGACACTAAGCAGCCGAAGCTGGAATAACACCTGCAACGAAAAGGAGTTGAATCGGCCAATATTACATAGCACAGTGATGGGCAACCTTTTGAGCTTGGTGTGTCAACATTTGCCAAAAACCTGAGCATAACTTGGGTGGGGTGTCACTTTGAGAAAAAATAAATATATAAATAAAATATACTTATAGTTTAAATAAGAAAAATGTATATTCCATGCTGAGTTATGGAGTGAACCATGCTCAAACATGCAGATGTTAAATTTGTAGAGCCTTTTACAAATTTAAGGATGGAATTAGATTGGCTCTTATAAGGTGCACTTCTCTGTATGCGGCCGCATGTGGCTGCGTGTCATCGAAAATAGCCATGTGTGTCAGTGCTGACATGCTTGTCATAGGTTCACCATCACGGAGCCCCCGGTGGTGCAGTGGGTTCAACCCCTGTGCCGGCAGGACTGAAGACCGACAGGTCACAGGTTCGAATCCGGGGAGAGGCGGATGAGCTCCCTCTATCAGCTCCAGCTCCTCATGCGGGGACATGAGAGAAGCCTCCCACAAGGATGATTAAAAAAACATCAAATCATCCAGGCGTCCCCTGGGCAATGTCCTTGCAGACGGCGAATTCTCTCACACCAGAAGCGACTTGCAGTTTCTCAAGTCGCTCCTGACACAACAAAAAAAAAAAAAACATCACAGATATAGCATCTTCTCCCCCGGCATCTCCCTGCCACGATTGATACAGTAAGTGAACTTGAGACTCCGTGGCCACTCGCTGGGCACATCCTCAACCGTTTACCCCGCTGGATGCAGAGGCCGTCGATAGGATCCTGACTGCAGCTAGGCCGACCACCTGTGCCCTCGATCCGTGCCCCTCCTGGCTAGTAAAATATTGCCTGGAGGGATTACGTGAACCTCTGTTGAATATAATAAATAGCTCCCTTGAGCAAGCAGTTTTTCCAGAGGGTTTTAAAGAGGCAATGGTATCTCCGCTGCTGGCAAAACCAGACTTCGATCGTTCGGTTCCCTCTAGCTATTGCCCAGTCTTGAACCTTCAATTTCTGGGCAAGGTGGTGGAGAGGGCAGCAGTGGAACAGTTGCAGCAGTTCCTAAATGACACAGCCAGACTTGATCCCTTCCAGTCCGGTTTCCGTAGTGGGCACAGGACGGAGACTGTGCTAGTTGCCATCACAGATCAGCTTCGCTGCCAGATGGATCAAGGCGGATAAGCGCTGCTCGTGTTATTGGACCTCACAGCAGCTTTTGATACGGTTGATCACAATCTACTAACCCACCGCCTAGTACTCACTTAAGGGTTATCCCCCTAACCCCAGTCATGGCTTCCTCCAGAATCAGGGACAGTGTGTGGTGAGGGGAGGGATGGTTTCCGAGAGGTCTCCGCTAGGGAGCTATTCTCTCTCCTCTGTTATTTAACATCTATATGCGACCACTTGCCCAACTGGTGCGGAGCTTTGGGCTGGAGTGCCACCAGTACGCTGACGACACTCAGCTCATTCTGAGGATGGAGGGCTGGCCGGACTCCGTACCCAAAAATTTCCATCAGTGCCTTGAGGCCATGACTGGATTGTTGCGTGTCAGCAGGTTGAGGGTGAATCCAGCGAAGACAGAAATCCTTTGGCTGGGCCGTCCGGGTGGGAGGGAGATCCAGCTGCCTAGCCTGGATGGCGAGACACTACGTCCGTCACCTTCTGTAAGAAGCCTTGGTGTCTTATTGGACCCTCTGCTCACAATGGAGGCCCAGGTCTCTGCTATGAGCAGATCCGCGTTTTTCCATCTACGTCACGCTAGGCGACTGGCTCCCTTCCTATCTAGGAACGACCTGGCTACGGTGATCCAGGCGACGGTCATCTCGAGGCTTGACTACTGTAACGCCCTCTACATTGGCCTTCCTTTGTCAGTGATCCGGAAACTGAAGCTGGTGCAAAATGCGGCGGCTCGTCTTCTTGCCAGGGTGCCAGCGAGGTGTCGTATCACCCCAGTTCTACAACAGCTGCACTGGCTTCCGATTGAGTACCGGATCACTTTCAAGGTGCTGGTACTAACCTTTAAGGCCTTACATGGTCTGGGGCCGGCGTACCTGAGGGCCCGCTTATCCCCCTACCAACCCCAGAAATTACTCCAGTCTGAAGACCAAAATTTGCTTGTAGTCCCCAACATCCAGACTTATCATTTGTCATCTACTAGGCATAGAGCTTTCTCGATCGTGGCCCCTTATTTATGAAATGCCTTGCCGGTTGAAACTTGAACCATCCGAGACCTACTTGCTTTTCGGAAAGCCTGCAAAACTTTTCTTTTCCAGCAGGCTTTTGATGGGTGAACAATGGGGACTATGCCTGTTCTTGCCGCCTATTGTTTTGTTATTGTTATTTTTAAAGCTAATTGTATTGTTTTAATCTGCTTCTGTAAACCACTCCAAGCCAAATTGAGAGTAGCGGTATACAAGTTAAATAAATAAATGAATACATAAAATATATAATATTGGCCGATTCATTTCATCTATGCTGACAATCATGCCATCACCACCCAAGCAAGGAGCTTTGAAATGATTGAACAGAAGCTCTCACAAGCTTTAAGTCAGTCTTATTTATTATTATTATTTACTAGCTTGGGGACCCGGCGTTGCCCGGGTTATTAGAGAAAGTGGGTAATGGTGGTTCTGTAAGCCAAGTTTGGTCTTTATTGGTCTTTGGATAATGGCTGCATTATTTTCAGGAAGAGAGTGAAGGTACTTGAAGTCCCATCATCCATGGGCCATCCTCCTACAAACAGCAGCAGGGTATAGAGTGGGTCATGGGGGCTCTGTGTGCCAAGTTTGGTCTTTATCAGTCATTAGATGAGGGTGGCAGTGGTGTCAGTAAGTGAGTGAAGGTATTGCAAGTCCCATCATCCAAAGTCCATCCCCTTTCAAATTGCAGCAGGATGTAGAGTGGATCATGGGGGCTCTGTGTGCCAAGTGTGGTCTTGATTGGTCATTAGAAGAGGGTTGCAGCAATCTTTGGAAGGGAGTGGAGGTACTTGAAGTCCCATCATCCATGGTCTGTCCTCCTCCAAACTGTGCCAGGATGTAGAGTGGGTCATTGGTGCTCCATGTGCCAAGTGTAGTCTTGATTAGTCATTGGCGAGGGTCTCAGTGGTCTCAGGAAGTGAGCAAAGGTACTGTAAGTCCCATCATCCATCTCCAAAGTTTTCCAAATAACACCAGGACGTAAAGTGGGTCATGAGAGGTCTATGTGCCAAGTTTGGTCTTGATCCGTCATTGGATGAGGTTTGCAGAGGTCTCAGAATGAGAGTGAAGGTACTGGAAGTTCCATCATCCATGGTCCACCCTTCTCCAAAACTGCAGCAGGATGTAGAGTGGGTCATGGGGGCTCTGTGTGGCAACTTTGGTCTTGATTGGTCATTAGATGAGTTTTGCAGCAGTCTTGGGTAGTGGAGGTGCTTGAAGTCCCATCATCCATGGTCTGTCGTCCTCCAAACTGCTCCAGGATGTAGAGTGGGTCATTGAAGCTCCATGTGCCAAGTTTAGTCTTGATGAGTCATTGGCGAGGGTCTCAGTGGTCTCAGGAAGTGAGTGAAGTGACTGCAAGTCCCATCATCCATTGTCAAATTATTCCAAACCGCACCAGGATGTAGAGTGATTTATGCGGGCTCTCTGTAAATTGTGGTCCTGATCCATCATTGTTGGCAGTTATAATGGTCTTAGGAAGGAGTGCAGGTATTGCAAGTCCCATCGTCCATGGTGCATCCTCCTTCAAACTGCAGCTGGATGTAGAGTGTGTCATGGAGACTCAGTGTGCCAAGTTTGGTATTTATTGGTAACTGGATGAGGGTTGCAGTGGTCTGAAGAATTGAGCAATGGTACTGCAAGTCCCATAATCCACGGTCCATCCCCGGCCAAACCACACCAGGACGTAAAGTGGGTCATGAGAGGTCTCTGTGCGAAGTTTGGTCCTGATCAGTCATTGGATAAGGTTAACAGCGGTCTCAGAATGTGAGTGGTGGTACTGCAAGTCCCATCATCCATGGTTCATACTCCTCCAAACTGCAGTAGGATGTCGTGTGGGTGATGGGGGCTCTGTGTGCCTATTTCGGTCTGTATTGGGAGTGTTCTGACCCCGCCCCCTTTGGCCTTTCCTTTCCTCTCTTTTTCATCTCGGAATGTTGGATTTGAGGCTGGCCAATCAGAGACCATATGCAAATTTCCTTCTGTCATGCACCGTTTCTGCCATGAACCCTCTTCTCCACCAGGGGCTCCTATTGAAGCTGGCCAATCAGAGACCATATGCAAATAGCACCACAGCAGCAGCCAATCAGAACGCTGGCACATACACCGCCCTCCACAATTCCTCTGTCCTATACAAACAAACACTCTTCTTTATTATATATACTAGCTTGGGGACCCGGCGTTGCCCGGGTTATTAGAGAAAGTGGGTAATGGTGGTTCTGTATGCCAAGTTTGGTCTTTATTGGTCTTTGGATAACGGCTGCATTATTTTCAGGAAGTGAGTGAAGGTACTTGAAGTCCCATCATCCATGGGCCATCCTCCTACAAACAGAAGCAGGATATAGAGTGGGTCATGGGGGCTCTGTGTGCCAAGTTTGGTCTTTATCAGTCATTAGATGAGGGTGGCAGTGGTGTCAGGAAGTGAGTGAAGGTACTGCAAGTCCCATCCCCTTTCAAACTGCAGCAGGATGTAGAGTGGATCATGGGGGCTCTGCGTGCCAAGTTTGGTCTTGATTGGTCATTAGAAGAGGGTTGCAGCAATCTTTGGAAGGGAGTGGAGGTACTTGAAGTCTCATCATCCATGGTCTGTCCTCCTCCAAACTGCACCAGGATGTAGAGTGGGTCATTGGAGCTCCATGTGGCAAGTTTAGTCTTGATGAGTCATTGGCGAGGGTCTCAGTGGTCTCAGGAAGTGAGCAAAGGTACTGCAAGTCCCATCGTCCATCTCCAAATTTTTCCAAACAACACCAGGACGTAAAGTGGGTCATGAGAGGTCTATGTGCCAAGTTTGATCTTGATCCGTCATTGGATGAGGTTTGCAGAGGTCTCAGAATGTGAGTGAAGGTACTGGAAGTTCCATCATCCATGGTCCACCCTTCTCCAAAACTGCAGCAGGATGTAGAGTGGGTCATGGGGGCTCTGTGTGCCAACGTTGGTCTTGATTGGCCATTAGATGAGTTTTGCAGCAGTCTTGGGTAGTGGAGGTGCTTGAAGTCCCATCATCCATGGTCTGTCGTCCCCCAAACTGCTCCAGGATGTAGAGTGGGTCATTGAAGCTCCATGTGCCAAGTTTAGTCTTGATGAGTCATTGGCGAGGGTCTCAGTGGTCTCAGGAAGTGAGTGAAGTCACTGCAAGTCCCATCATCCATTGTCAAATTCTTCCAAACCGCACCAGGATGTAGAGTGAGTTATGCAGGCTCTCTGTGTAAATTGTGGTCCTGATCCATCATCGTTGGCAGTTGTAATGGTCTTAGGAAGGGAGTGCAGGTATTGGAAGTCCCATCGTCCATGGTGCATCCTCCTTCAAACTGCACTTGGATGTAGAATGCGTCATGGAGACTCAGTGTGCCAAGTTTGGTATTTATTGGTAATTGGATGAGGGTTGCAGTGGTATGAAGAATTGAGCAATGGTACTGCAAGTCCCATAATCCACGGTCCATTCCCGGCCAAACCACACCAGGACATAAAGTGGGTCATGAGTGGTCTATGTGCGAAGTTTGGCCCTGATCAGTCATTGGATAAGGTTAACAGCGGTCTCAGAATGTGAGTGGTGGTACTGCAAGTCCCATCATCCATGGTTCATACTCCTCCAAACTGCAGTAGGATGTCGAGTGGGTGATGGGGGCTCTGTGTGCCTATTTCGGTCTGTATTGGGAGTGTTCTGACCCAGCCCCCGGCCTTTCCTTTCCTCTCTTTGTCATCTCGGAATGTTGGATTTGAGGCTGGCCAATCAGAGACCATATGCAAATTTCCTTCTGTCATGTCCCCGTTTCTGCCATGAACCCTCTTCTCCACCAGGGGCTCCTATTGAAGCTGCCCAATCAGAGACCATATGCAAATAGCACCACAGCGGCAGCCAATCAGAACGCTGGCACATACACTTCCGCCCTCCACACTTCCTCTGTCCTTCCCATACAAACACTCTTCTTTATTATATATATAGATAGATATAGATATAGATATAGATATAGATTTACAGTATGTGTACACCACTTTTCTCACCCCGAGGGGGACTTAAAGCGGTTTACACATAAGTAATGGCAAAATTCAATGCCTATGCTGTCACGCGCAGGGCCTATAGCAAATGGTTTTTGAACAGGACGTGCTCTTTGTGCCCAGCGGGAAGCTGGGGTGGCTCAGCTGAGAGGCCCTAAGGATTTTCCTGTACAAAGTCTTTAGAAGCTTGAAAAATTTAACAAGGTCTTCAACAAAACAATCAAATACTTCTCAGATCTTCAACAAGTCAAACAAATACTTCAAGGCTTTGAATCAACTGGTGGCTTTCTTAATCTTGTCCACAAGGGACAGGCAACTGGCTTCGTGAACTGTTTCTTTTCTTTAAGAGGAAAACCCTTTGTAACCCCTCCATGGGCAATCTACTTTCTAAACTTTGCTGGTGTGGGCTCTACTCCCAGCTCCAAACTGCTTCTTGGGTCCAGAGTAGACCTACCAGTTAAGGCTTTGTAGATTCTCCAGCTGGAGTCCTTTGGAACTGTTTCCCCCCGGATGCTGTGAGAAACGAAGTTTCTCTACAGGTGGAGCTAATCCACATCCTGTAGCTTTCCAATGCAAGACTGACCTGAAATGGCTCCCTCTCCTCCCAGAGCCCTGGGGAAAGGGGCAGAACCAAACTTAACAATGATTGATGTGTCATTGGCCCTATAATTGCAAACCAAGGGAAGCCACCTTATTGCAAAATGGATGGAACTTTGGAATACATGCAAACACTCAAAGAAAGAAAAGGAAGTTGGAGCTCCTGGTACAGCCGTACCAGAACAATACCAGTAAAAACAATTACAATTATACATTACAATCTATATATATAAATTTGTTAGGGGCATCCAACGAGGAAACAAAACTCAAAAACCCCCCAACGAAACTTAACCAAAATTGCCATGCCCATAACACAACCCACAAGGTACAAACATATCTACTCAAAATGAAAAACAACACAACAACACACTCACAAAATGGCAAAACAACAAAACTCAAAAATCCCCCAACGAAACTTAACCAAAATCCCCGTGCCCATAACACAACCCACAAGGTACAAACATACCTACTCAAAATGAAAAACAACACAACAACACACTCACAAAACGGCAAAACAACAAAACTCAAAAATCCCCCAACGAAACTTAACTAAAATCCCCGTGCCCATAACACAACCCACAAGGTACAAACATATCTACTCAAAATGAAAAACAACACAGCAACACACTCACAAAACGGCAAAACAACTGAGCATGCGCATTGGCGCCCAGCCGCAAGTTCCATCGCGCGCGCACATGGCCTTCCGGCCAACGTTCCCTCTGTGGAAACCATGCCCACTCCAAGCCCCGCCGCGCCGCTTCCCGCACACACACACCCCCTGCCGCACACACACACACGCAACCCCACGCTCCATCACTCCCCCCGCCGCCGCATACACACACGCAACCCCACGCTCCATCACTCCCCCCACCGCCGCACGCACACGCAACCCCACTCCCCCCGCCGCCGCACACACACACGCAACCCCAGGCTCCATCACTCCCCCCGCCGCCGCACACACACACGCAACCCCACGCTCCATCACTCCCCTGCCCCAATCTTACCTCCTTTTACTTCAGGCCACCTCCAAACCCCACCCCGCCCCTTCCCGCCCTGTCAAAATCTAGGAAAGACAGGAAGGAAGGAAAGAAGGAAGAAAGAGAAATGGAGGTAAAGAAAAAGGGGGAAGGAAGGAAAGTTAGAGGAAGAAGAAAAGGAAAGAAAAGGAAAGATGGAAGGAAAGAAAAGAGAGACAGCAGAAGAGAAAGAAAAAGGGGGAAGGAAGGAAAGAGATAGAGAAAGAAGAGGAGAAGGAAAGATGGGAAGGAAGGAAGGAAGGAAGGAAGGAGGGAGGGAGGGAGGGAGGGAGGGAGGGAAAGAGGGAAGATTGGCCACAGCAACACGTGGCGGGTCAAGGTTGTTATTTCTATTATTATTATTATTATTATTATTATTATTATTATTATGCTATTGTTCCTCTGAGACCCTTTTAGGGGGAATGGGAGAGGTGTCAGGTCCCGGAGGCAATGCATTGCATTATTGTTATTGTTATGATGGTGGTGAAATAAAAGGAAATAAAAAGTGAAAGAAGGAAGCAAACAGGGAGGGAAGAAAGGCAAAGGAAGGAAGGGGGAGGGAATGAAGGAAAGAGAAGGATGAAACCAAGTAGTGAAAGAAGGAAAGAAAGAAAGAGGTAGAGAAGGAAGAAAGTAGAGAAAGGGGGAGGAAAAGGGGGAAGGAATAGGTAGGGACCTCTCTTTCATAATAGTCCAGATATCTACCTCAACTTTGATAAGTTTTACTATAGGCCACAGCAACGCGTGGCAGGGCACAGCTAGTTAGACATAAATCAAGTTTAAAAGTACATCCACAAGCAATAAAACAATCATGAAAACAATAAAACAGTCTCACCCGTCAAATCGCTGTTCCAGTAATTGTCTTTCTGGAATGCTGCATACATTTACTTCTACTGCCTGAAGGCCTGGTCCCAAAACCATGATTTAATTTTTTTTCTAAAAGCCAGGAGGGAGGGAGCGGATCTTACCTCATTTGGGAGTGTGTTCCATAGGCAGGGGGCCACAGTCGAGAAGGCCCTGTCTCTCGTCCCCACCAGACGCATCTGTGCTGTTGACGGAAGCAAGAGCAGGGCCTCCTCGGATGATCGTAGATTATGAGGTGGGACGTAGGGGTGACGTAGTCTTTCCCAACCTTCCTAATGCTGCGACCCCTGAATACAGTTCCTCATGTTGTGGTGACTCCCGACCATAAAATTATTTTTGTTGCTACTTCATAACTGGAATTTTGTTATGAATCGTTATGTAAACATCTGATATGCAGGATGTATTTTCACTCATAGGAGCAAATTTGGCACAAATACCCAATACGCCAAAATTTGAATATTGGTGGGGTTGGGGGGGGGGGTTGATTTTGTCATTTGGCAGTTGGAGTTGCTGGGATTTATAGTTCGCCTACAATCAAAGAGCTCCTTGAACTCCACCAATCAAACTTCCCACATGACGAACAGAAAATATTGTATTGTCGAAAGCTTTCCCAGCTGGAATCACTGGGTTGTTGTAGTTTTTTGTTTTTTTTTTTTTGGCTGTCTGGCCATGTTCTAGAAGCATTCTCTCCTGACGTTTCGCCTGCATCTATGGCAAGCATCCTTGTCATTCAATCTGATGTCCTATATTATATTAACTGATCCTACAACAACCCAGTTTCTGCCTTTGTTTTTCATCAACTTTGATGGACTAATTCTTTTGACTATTTTGTTCTGGCTTATCTTCCTACCTAATTGGATTTACCTATACCTTTATAATGTTCTTTTGTTATGTTTTTTTACTTTTACTGCTTTTTAATTATCTTCAATAAACAGATTGC
Source organism: Anolis sagrei (assembly GCF_037176765.1). NCBI lineage: Eukaryota > Metazoa > Chordata > Lepidosauria > Squamata > Anolidae > Anolis > Anolis sagrei. The sequence continues at coordinate 30,489,382 of NC_090030.1, read as the reverse complement.
CTCTAGTCTAGAATATGGGCATATAGGCCGAAAAAAACCTACAACAACCCTGTTATTGCTTTGTTTTTAATTAATTGTATTCTGCCTTGGGTTTGGGCCCCATGTAAGCCACCTCGAGTCCCTTCGGGGAGATGTAGGCGGGGTAGAAAAATAAAGTTCTTCTTCAGAGGTTGTGACTTCTGTTATTTATTTATTTATCGTGTACAACCAAACAGTTGTATTGCATTTTTTTGACAAACAAACAAACAAAACACAAAGTTTGCAAACTTGGTAGTTGATTAAATGTCCTTTGACCAGTATCTGGCCACTTGGAGTGCCTCTGGTGTTACTATAATAAGGTCCTCCAATGTGCATGTGGCAGGGCTCAGGTTGCATTGCAGCAGGTGGTCAGTGGTTTGCTCTTTTCTCCACACTTGCATGTCGTGGATTCCACTTTGTAGCCCCATTTCTTAATATTGGCTCTGCACCTCGTGATGCCAGAGCGCAGTCTGTTCAGTGCCTTCCAAGTTGCCCAGTCTTCTGTGTGCCCAGGGGAGAGTCTCTCATTTGGTATCAACCATTGATTGAGGTTCTGGGTTTGAGCCTGCCACTTTTGGACTCTCGCTTGCTGAGGTGTTCCAGCAAGTGTCTCTGTAAATCTTAGAAAATGATTTCTTGATTTAAGTCGTTGATGTGCTGGCTGATACCCAAACAGGGGATGAGCTGGAGATGTCACTGTCTCGGTCCTTTCACTATTGGTTGCTACTTCCCGGCAGATGTCAGGTGGTGCAGTACTGGCTAAACTAGGGGACCTCAAACTTTTTAAACAGAGGGCCAGGTCACAGCCCCTCAAACTGTTGGAGGGCCAGATTATAATTTGAAAAAAACATGAATGAATTCCTATGCACACTTAACATATCTTATTCTTAGTGCAAAAACATTTTAAAGTGATACCATAATTAAAATGAATAACAATTTTAACAAATGTAAACTTACTAGCTTGGGGACCCGGCGCTGCCCGGGTTATTTGAGAAAGGCATTGTGTGGCAAAGGTGTTCTTTATCAGTTATCAGTTAGTGAAGGTACTGCAAATCTCATTGTGCATGGTCCATCTTCCTCCAAACAGCCCCTGGATGTAGAGTGAGTTATGGTGGGTCTCTGTGGCAAGTTTGATCCTGATCCATCAGTGGTGTGGGTTACAGTGGTCTCAGGAAGTGAGTGAATGTACTGCAAGTCCCATCGTCCATGCTGCATCCTCCCCAAACCGCACCAGTATGTAAAGTGGGTCATGGGGGCTCTATGTGCCAAGTTTGGTTTTCATCAGTCTTTGTTGGGGGCTGCAGTGTTCTGTGGAAACCGAAGGGTTGGAAAGTACTACACATCCCATCATCCATTGTCTGTCCTACCCCAAACCTCACCAGGAACTAAAGGGGGTCATGGGGGTTATGTGTGCCAAGTTTGGTCTTGATCAGTCATCAGATGAGGGTCACAGCGGTCTCGGGAAGTGAGTGGAGGTACTTGAAGTCCCATTATCCATGGTTCGCCCTCCTCCAAACTCCTAGCAGGAAGTAGATTGGGTCATGGGGGCTCTGTGTGCTAAGTTTGGTCTTTATCGGTCTTTGTTGGGGGCTACAGTGCCCTGTAGGAGCCGAAGGGGTTGAAAGTACTACAAATCCATCATCCTTTGTCCGTCCTCCCCCATACCTCACCAGGACGTACAGGGGGTCATGGGGGTTATGTGTACCAAGTTTGGTCCAGGTCCGTCGCTCGTGCAAGTCTGTGGCCTGTGAAAGTGAGAGCCAATCAGAAAGCTGCCACATACACTTCTGCCCTCCGCATACATACATACATACATACATACATACATACATACATTCACTTGTATTGTATAGATAGATTATTTCAATGGGAAATGTGGGCCTACTTTTGGCTGATGAGATAGGATTATCGTTGTTGTGTGCTTTCAAGTCATTTCAGACTTAGGTTGACTCTGAGCGAGGGCTGGGTAAATGACCTTGGAGGGCCTTATCCGGCCCCCTGGGCCTTAGTTTGAGGACCCCTGGGCTAAACAATTTATATAAACCCATATAACTCATTTTCCTAGTTTTCTGATGGTCTTTGGTGATCCCTCTGACAGCCCCTCATGCCCCCCCCCCCCCGGATCCTGACCCCCAAGTTGAGAAATGCTATTTCAAGGGAACAAAAATGCACATATAAAGTTTATACATTCAGTTACACATAGGAAAAGCCAGGAAATTGAAAGAGAGCCATACAAATTAGGAGGACATGAAAACTATCTCCTTTCCGTCCTCCCCTCCCTTTGGACTGGAAAAGAAAACACACTATTAAGGGAGATAAGGAGAGAGAGAAATGCATTATATTTTGCAAGCAATGGTCTTCAGGCTCTGCTGCCCGGGTTATTAGAGAAAGTGGGTAATGAAGGCTCTGTGTGCCAAGTTTTGACTTGATCATTCATTGGATGAGGGTCGCAGTGGTTTCGGTGAGTGAATCCCATCATCCATGGTCCATCCCTCTTAGAACTGCATCAAGACGTAGAGTGGGTTATGAGTACTCTGTGTGCCAAGTTTGGGCCTGGTCTGTGATTTGTAGGGGCTGCAGTGTTCTATGGGAAGGGAATCGGGTGAAGGTACTGCAAATCCCATCATTCATGACCCATCCTGCCCTAAACCACACCAGGTTGTAAAGTGGGCCATTGGACTTCTGTGTGCCAAGTTTGGTGTGGGTCACAGAGCTCTAAGGTAGTGAGTTAAAGTAGTGCAAATCCATGGTCCATCCCCCCTCAAACTGCACCAGGATGTAGAGTGGGTCTTGGGGGGGGGGGGGGAGGTGTGCCAAGTTTGGTCTTGTTCTGTCATTGTTGGGGGCCACAAGGTGTTTTGGAGTTCAACTCCCAGTATTCCTGAAAGCTGGGATTGACCCATTATAAGCCGAGGGAGGCTTTCTCAGCTCAATAAAGGGGGCTGAAAAACTTGGCTTATCTTCAAGAAGACACGGTAACCAACTAGTTAATGTACTATCACCAAACCTTTCCCCTCCACCCAGTGATCCCAGGAGCACAAGGCTGAGGCACTGGGCTCTCATCAGGATGGAGAAGGCAAGGATGATGGGAGAGGTGCTCCTCGGGGAAGGAGAACTGAAGGCTTTGGGATGGGGCCAGATCAGCTGAGGCCACTTATTACTCTCATCCTCCCCAGCCTGCTTTAAGGCCATCGCAAATGAATATAAAGTCCACAGAGTGCATCTCAGCCACAGCTCATGGAAGGTGCTTGGAGAGGTTTGGCAAAAGGGGTCTGCACGTTGTAGTCATGTATGCCTTTGTTTGGCTTCTCCTCTTGGCCTCATTGCTTGTGCATCCCTCAACGGGAGACCCTATTTTGAACCCAGGAGGCGAATGGTGCCGAGTGTGGGCCTCTCCCGGCTGGGTCTTCCAGTGCCCGCAACGGAGCAACAAGGCGGATGCCCAGTTCTGCTGCGGCAACTGCAGCCTCCCTTATTGCTGCTCCTCCAAGGCCCAGCGCCTGGACCAACAGCGCTGCCCTCGCCCGGTGGTCCCAGGAGTGCTGGACCCCCGGAACAACCCTCTGCCATCGGACCTGGTCTCTTACAGTAAGGCTTGATTTGCAACTTGGAAAGGACTAGAAACATGTTCCCCAGGTTGAGTTTCATGGTCTTGAGACTGCAGAACAGTCTTACAACAAGAAAGTGTAGTTCAAGCAAGCTTTTTCCAATTCCTTAGCTCAGTGGTTCTCAACCTGGGGGTTGGGACCCCGAGGGGGGTCACGAGGGGGTGTCAGAGGGGTCGCCAAAGTTCATCAGAAAGCACAGTATTTTCTGTTGGTCATGGGGGTTCTATCTTTGGTGGGGTTCAGGATGCTCTTCGATTGTAGGTGAACTATAAATCCCAGCAACCACAACTCTCAAATGTCAAGGTCTATCTCCCGCAAATTCCCACCAGTGTTCACATTTGGGCATATTAAGTATTGATACCAAGTTTGGCCCACATTCATTATTGTTTGAGTGCACAGTGCTCTCTGGTTGTTGGTGAACTATGACTCCAAAACCCAAGATCAGTGCCCACCAAACCCTTCCAGTAGTGGCCATGGGAGTTCTGTGTGCCAAGTTTGGTTCAATTCCATCATTGGTGGAGTTCAGAATGCTCTTTGATTTTAGATGAACTATAAATCCCAACAACTACAACTCCATAATGACAAAATCAACCGCCACCCCAACCCACCAGTATTCAAATTTGAGCGTATCGGGTATTTGTGCCAAATTTGGTGCAGTGAATGAAAATACATCTTGCATCTCAGATATTTGCTTGACGATTCATAACAGAAGCAAAATGACAGTTACAAAGTAGCAACGAAAATACTTTAGTGTTTGGGGGTCTCCACAACATGGGGGTCGCGGCATTAGGAAGGTTGAGAAACTAGCATTCTCTTGGGAAGATTTCAGAAAAGGTGTGCATTTCCCTTCTCTAAGGCTAAGAGAGTGAGACTCACCCCATTCAACCTGCTCAATGGAATATCTAGTACAATAACAGTGTAGACTGAGGTGGCTCTTGCAAATGCAAGCTCAGCATCCCTTATTCAGAAGTCCAAAATCATATCACGTGGTTCATCTGATGGTGGCTGAGAAAGTGACACCTTGGCTTTCTGATGTTTCAATGGACGGAAACTCTGTGTTGTGCACCAAATGACAAGACAAGCTTCAAGCTATGTCTACAAGCTGTCCATGAAGCCAAAATGAGCCATATGCTTCTGCAAAGCTGTTTAGAGGTGCTTGTAGGTCTTCTGACTGAGCACAGGCTATGTTATTATCAGCATATTGGAGTTCTATAGCAGACGTTACTGTGACCTTGGTTTTCGCTTTCGGTTTTCATAGGCTCGGGTCCCATCTCCAAGGGTGCATCTACATCAGTGTTGATCAGCCAAATACAGGACAGGCTTCCTGCATTTTAGTGGTTGCATAGAAGCAGATGCTGTTACCTGTTTGCACCTGCTGAAATTCCCTCTTCTGCAAAGCCATAATTAAAGGTACAGGAACCCTGTTCTTTGCAAGTTTGGCCACTCAGTGGCAATCGTGGAGGCTAGGGAAAGAGGAAAAATAAAATAAAAATCCTTGCATTGATTTGGGAAGATGCTTTCAAGTTTTTATCATATCAGAAGCAAATTGAGAGTACAGTTGTGATGTATTAAGAAAACACAGCGTTTTAAAAACTTGGCATTATACTAAATATCTTTTCACCAGAAGCTGACCACTTGGGGTGCCTCTGGTGTTGCTATAAGAAGGCCAGAAGTAGTTTATTTATTGTGACAGGAGCAAATCAAACAGTTGTATTATATTTAAAACACACACACACACAAAGTTTGCAAACTTGGCATTCTATTAAATGTCCTTTGACTAGTAGCTGGCCACTTGGAGTGCCCCTGGTTTTGCTATGAGAAGGACCTCCGTTGTGCATGTGGCAGGGCTCAGGCTACATTTTAGTAAGTGGTCAGTGGTTTGCTCTTCTCCACACTCGCATGTCGTGGACTCCACTTTGTGGTCCCATTTCTTAAGGGTTGGCTCTGCATCTCGTGGTACCAGAGCACAGTTTGTTTGGTGCCTTCCAAGTCAGCCAGTTTCCTGTGTGCCCAGGAGGGAGTCTCTCATTTGGTATCAGACACTGATTGAGGTTCTGGGTTTGAGCCTGCCACTTTTGGACTCTCGCTTGCTGAGGTGTTCCTGCGAATAACTCTGTAGAGCTTAGATTTAAGATCTTGATTTAAGGCATTGGCGTGCTGGCTGATATCTGAACAGGGGATGAGCTCATTACAGGCTTCTACTTCCTGATGGATGTCAGGTGGTGCAATACTGACTAAACAGCACAATTTCTCCAGTGGTGTAGGGTGTAGATATTCAAGCAGTGCTTCTTGTAGGTCAGAGCATGGTCCAGAGTGACTCCCAGGTATTTGGGTGCGCTGCAATGCTCCGGTGCGATTCCTTCCCAGGTAATCCTCAGAGCTTGAGATGCTTGTCTGAGAACGGCTGGAAAAATATCAAAAAGAAATTAGACAACTGGAATTACCTGAAGTTATCTTTGTTAGGCAGAATTGTGGTAATTAAAATGACCGTCCTCCCAAAAATGATATTCATGTTTCAAACAATTCCCATACTAAAATCAGGAAAACACTTTACCAAATGGAACAGGGATATAACAAAATTTATATGGAATGGCAGAAAGCCAAGGATAAAATTCAAAATTTTGACAGATGCAAAAAATAGGGGTGGACTTGCCCTTCCCAACTTGCAACTCTACTTTGAGGCGAGTGCCTTGACTTGGATTAGAGAGTGGGCGACTCTACAAAAACAAAAATTGCTAACCCTAGAGGAGTGGGACCTTAGAAGAGATTGGCATGCCTACATATGGTATGGCAAAGCCAAGGTTGAGAACAATTTCAAAAACCACTATATCAGTGGTCCCCTCCTTAGAGTATGGGAGAAATACAGGAGATTCTTCTATGAAGAAACCCCCATGTGGGTGTCACCCGCTGAAGCGTTTCATAATAAAGAAATACCATGTGAGAAGTGGCACCCCTACTCAAAATTATTAAAGAAATGCAACAACGTCTGGGAGTTGAAACCTCTAGAAGATATAAGAGACTTTGACAGCAAAATGAGCTGGTTTCATTACTGGCATACAAAAGAATGTTTCAAAGAGGATCTGAAAGTTTGGTTCAACTCCAAGGATTCAAGCTGGGATAAGATAATGCAAAAAGAACAAAAACTATTTAAAACACTTTACCAGACCCTGCTAGAATGGGACTTGGAAACAGAGAGAATAAAAGAAAACATGACGAAATGGGCCATAGATATAGGTCACCCAATATTACTCAAAACTGGGAGAATGTTTGGAAGAAGAAGCTAAGATTTACAAAAGCCACAAATATTATAGAAGGATGGTACAAGATATATTTTCGCTGGTATCTGACACCCTTACAAATCTCAAAATTCAGTAAAAACTACAATAACAGATGTCGGAGATACGAAAAGGAGCTGGGCACCCACTTTCATCTGTGGTGGGGATGTAAGTTAATTACGAAATACTGGATAACAATACATAATACACACAAAAAATCCTTGGAGTGAAATTTGATCCGAAACCGGAATTTTATCTTTTGAACATTTGAGCAGTGTCCTTTGGTTTAGGAGTTGTAGTTAACCTACATCCAAAGAGCACTGTGGATCTGGACCAAACTTGACACGAATACTCAATTTGCCCAAATGTGAACACTGGTGGAGTTTGAGGAAAATAGAATCTTGACATTTGGGAGTTGTAGTTGCTGGGATTTATAGTTCACCTACAATCACAGAGCATTCTGAACCCCACCAGCGATAGAATTGGGCCAAACCTCCCACACAGAACAGCCATGTGGGCCACAGCAACACGTGGCAAGGGACGGCTATTATTATTATTATTATTATTATTATTATTATTAACTTTATTTGTGCCCCGCTAGCATCTCCCGAAGGACTCGATGCAGCTTACAAAGGCCAAGGCCTCAATAAAACAACAGCAATAAAAACAACAGTAGCTTTATAAACAAGCACCTTGGTCTCCCTAGAAATATCCCGATCCTTAAACACACTCTGCTCCATTCAAAAAAATTCTACACACACAGAGCTCAGGCAGTGTTGTATTTCAGTGTCAACGTTGACTTTTGTGGAGAGGTGGCTGCCAAGGGAGCGGAAATGGTCAACATTTCTAATGTTACACCATTAAGCTGTATTTGTGGCATTGCAGAGGTATTGTCTGGTGACTGCTGGAAGAGCACTTTGGTTTTCTCGATGTTCAATGAGTGGCCGAGTTTCTCATATGCTTCTGCAAAAGTGTTTAGGCGCTTGTAGGTCTTCTGAATGAGCACAGACTATATTATAATCAGCATATTGGACTTCTACAGCAGACGTTGTTGTGACCTTGGTGTTGGCTTTCAGTCTGCTGGGGTTAAATAGCTTGCCATCTGTCCAACTCATAGGACTTACTTACTTACTTAGGCGATCCCTCGTTGGACGAGTAAGATGGTCTTCCATCATGGGTTTCCTTGTGGGTCCGCATGTGGCTGTGGAGCCCTATTCTTGCTCTGCATCTTCTTCCGCAGTGAGGGCATTGGTTTCCAGGTGGAAGGCGGTCCCGGTCGGGGTTGGCTTGACGCGCCTTCCTCCTGGCACGTTTCTCTCTTTCACCCTCCACTCGTGCCTCCTCGAATTCTGCAGCACTGCTGGTCACAGCTGACCTCCAGCTGGAGCGCTCAAGGGCCAGGGCCTCCCAGTTCTCAGTGTCTATGCCAGAGTTTTTAAGGTTGGCTTTGAGCCCATCTTTAAATCTCTTTTCCTGTCCACCAACATTCCGTTTTCCATTCTTGAGTTCGGAGTAGAGCAACTGCTTTGGGAGACGGTGGTCAGGCATCCGGACAACGTGGCCTGTCCAGCGGAGTTGATGTTGGAGGACCATTGCTTCAATGCTGGTGGTCTTTGCTTCCTCCAGCACGCTGACGTTTGTCCGCTTGTCTTCCCAGGAGATTTGCAGGATTTTCCGGAGGCAGCGCTGATGGAATCGTTCCAGGAGCTGCATGTGACGTCTGTAGACAGTCCACGTCTCACAGGCATAGAGCAGAGTTGGGAGGACAATAGCTTTATAGACAAGCACCTTAGTATCCCTACGGATGTCCCGGTCCTCAAACACTCTCTGCTTCATTCGGGAAAATGCTGCACTTGCAGAGCTCAGGCGGTGTTGTATTTCGGCGTCGATGTTGACTTTGGTGGAGAGGTGGCTGCCAAGGTAGCGGAAATGGTCCACATTTTCTAATGTTACACCATTAAGCTGTATCTCTGGCATTGGAGAGGGGGCGGCTGGTGACTGCTGGAACAGCACTTTGGTTTTCTCGATGTTCAGTGACAGGCCAAGCTTTGTGTATGCTTCTGCAAAGGTGTTGAGAGTGGCTTGTAGATCTTCTTCTGTATGCGCACAGACGACATTGTCATCAGCATACTGGAGTTCTATAACAGATGTTGTTGTGACCTTGGTTTTGGCTCTCAGTCTGCTGAGGTTAAATAGCTTGCCGTCTGTCCGATAGATGATTTCCACTCCGGTGGGAAGCTTCCCATCAACAAGGTGTAGTATCATGGCGATGAAGATGGAGAATAAAGTTGGGGCAATAACACATCCCTGTTTGACACCTGATTCCACCTTAAATGGGTCGCTTTGGGAGCCATTGCTGTCCAAGACTGTTGCCATCATGTCATCGTGGAGGAGCCGCAGGATGTTCACAAATTTGCTTGGGCACCCGATTTTTTGGAGGATGGTCCAGAGAGCGCTGCGATTCACTGTGTCGAATGCCTTTGCAAGGTCGATGAATGCCATGTACAGAGGTTGGTTTTGTTCCCTGCATTTTTCTTGGAGCTGTCGTGCAGTGAAGATCATGTCCACAGTTCCTCTGGAGGGGCGGAAGCCGTTCTGGGATTCTGGGAGGGTGTCTTCTGAGAGGGGCAGAAGGCGGTTTGCAAGGATTCTTGCGAGGATTTTTCCAGCAGAGGTTAGAAGGGAGATACCTCGATAGTTTCCGCAGTCTGTTCTTTCCCCTTTTTTGAAGAGGGTGATGATGGTGGCATCCTTGAAGTCTGCTGGGATTTTCTCAGTCACCCACACTTTTTCTATGAGCTGGAAGTGCCCCATCAACAAGGTGCAGTATCATAGTGATGAAGATGGAGAATAAGGTTGGGACAATAACACATCCCTGTTTTATACCTGAATGAAATATACCTGTATTTAATATTCTTTACTGGAGAACTCTAACGCTTCAGTAGATTACAAATCCCAGCATTCATTAGGTCACAGAAAGCATGGTCAAAGTGGTATAATATTTTGTGTTGCAGAATGGAACCATGGTGGGAGTTTTGTGGCTTTCCAACACAAATACTGTATATACTCGAGTATAAGCCTAGTTTTTCAGTCCCTTTATTAGGCTGAAAAAGTCTTCCCCGGCTTATACTCGAGTCAATGTTATTTATTATTTTACTTTGTTGTTGTTATTATTATTATAATTATTATTACATTTCTTATTTTACTCTATTATTGTTATTGTTACATTTATTATTTTACTCTAGTATTATTATTATTATTATTATTATTATTTTACTCTATTATTATTGGAGGACATGTAAACATATTTACATTGAAGAATGGTTTAATGAGAATTGGACAGTCTTATCTTGAATTACAGTTTTATGTAAATATTCAAAAACATTTAACCTACTAATGCCTAAATTAATATAATTTTATTGGTATCTATTTTTATTTTGAAATTTACCAGTAGCTGCTGCATTTCCCACTCTCAGCTTATACTCGAGTCAATACATTTTCCCAGTTTTTTGTGGTAAAATTAGGTGCCTCAGCTTATATTTGGGTCGGCTTATCTCGAGTATATACGGTAACTGGTTTCTCTTTCTTCCAGAGTGGACCATCTTTTTCTCCTTTGCGTCTTTCCTTGTGGGAATCACATTTCTGCTCACGGTCCGTCACTGCAAGGAGAGATACTGGCCTCAGCTGAGAAACTTCTGGGAGGACAACGTGGTCCCGGCCTGGAACCGAAGACAGGAGGAAGCCACCGAAGTGGTCGAAATGGGGGTGTATTACATTCCAGACAACCCTGATCCCCTCCCACACCCACCTCCACCCAATGTCACCATCATGCCTCCCAATCTGGACAACCCGCTCGAGAAGTGGGCCTTTTCCCCTTCGGCGCTGGTGGGGTTTTTCCAATCCGCAAACTCCGAAAGCGCGGAAGGCGAGGGCGCCTTTGGGTATCTGGTGCATAGACATGTCCCTAGCCAGGCTTCGGATACTCCCTCCGAGAAGGAAAGCTCTGTCTAGATTGCCGATGGAGAGCAGAAAACCCATAATCCTAGACCGGATTATGAAGGATGGGCTGAAGTTGGTCTATGTCTACCCTATACTCATTGTGCCATCAACCATAGCCTCCGTATTAACAATGACCCACCATTGCTTTTAAAATGATGTTTTTAAACTAGGTTGACTACTTGTCTCACATGTTCTTGATCCCCATGATGGCCCTCCAGATGTCGTTAGGCTACAAGTCCCATCATCCCTAGCCAATGGAGCCAAACATGCTGGGGTTTTTAATCCATTAATATCTAGAGAAGGTATGGGGAAACACAGGTCTGGGGGTGGGATCCTGCCCTTTGCTCTCCTCTCTCATCATCCTTTCCTTCCTTCCTTCTCTCTTTCCTTCCTTCCTCCCTCCCTCCCTCCCTTCACTTCTACCCTTTTGTCCTTCCCTCTCTTTTATCTTTCCTTCCTTCTGTCCGTCCGTCCTTACTTCCTTCTTCCCTCTCTCTTTCTCTTTCCAATCCCCTTCCACCCTTTCATCATTCTGACATTCCCGCTTTCCTCCCTCCTTCCCTCTCCCTTTCTCCTTCCTTCCCCTTTGTTTCTTTCCTTCTCTCTTTCCTTTATCCTTCCCTTCCTTCCTTTCATCGTTCTCTTCATCCCTTTCTTCCTTCCTTCTATTTTTCCTTCTTCCTTCCTTTCCACTATTTCTTGCTTCCCTTTTGTCTTTCCTTCATTACATTCTCCTTCCCTCTCTCCCTCTTTCTCCTTCCATCCTTCCCTTCCTCCTTTGCATTCTTCCTCCCTTCTCTCTTTCTTTCCTCCTTCCCTCCCTCTTTCTTCTTCCCTTTCATCTTTCCTTCCTCCCTTCCCTTCCACACTTTTGTCCTTCCCTCCCTTTTGAATTTCCTTCCTTCTCTTTTTCCTTCCTCTTTACCTCCCTCTCTTTCCTTCCCTCTTTCTCTTTCCATCCTTTTGCCCTTCTTTCTTCAGCTCTTTCCACTCCTTTTTCTCTCCTTCTCTCATTCCTTTTGGCTCTTTCCTTCTCTCATTCCTTTATCCTTCCCTTCCTTCCATCATTATCTTCATCCATTTCTTCCTTCTCTTTTTCCTTATTCCTTCCACCATTTCATCCTTCCTTCTATCTTCATCCCCCTCTTCCCCCTTTCTCCTTCCATCCTCCCTTCCCTCCTTTCTTTCTTCTCTCTTTCCTTCCTCCTTCCCTTCTTTCTTTCCATCACCAGGTAACCAGTCCTCCTAGCAGGGAGTACTAGCGTGCGGCCCCCAAGTTAGAAAGTTTGCCCAGGCTTGATCTAAAGGAAGACTCCTATGTAAGGAAAATTCCAACTGTGTGTCAACTTCGGAAGGTGCCATCTCGGATTGCTCACCTTCCCAGAACAAGATGACTTTCCCTTCCGATCCCAATAGAACCCAATGCTCTTTCTGCAAGGTTGCGTTCTGCTTTCTTCTCCCTTGATGTCACAGCAAATCTTGAGTGCTTTGCCTTGAAGGATAAGGAGAATCAAGCATTTCTGAAATTGTGCTCGGAGGAACTTCTCCCAGCATCCAGTTCTAAAGTGTCACATTATGCGTATGATGCGCTTGTGTCCAAAATGGCTGCTCGATGTGTCACTTTAACTGCCCTCTCCATCCTATTGAATTTGGAGATATATACGCACAGCAGGAGAGTACCTTTGTATGCACTACTCTGTTTCCCTGGAAGGACAAACGGACAGCGACTTCTAAGGGCATCCCAAAATGATAGATCCCAAAGTTGCATCCAGTGTGCACCTCTGATGAAAGACCAAAATATGGCAACCACTCAGACTTTCCTTGATCTGTAAAGAACATTACTACTCAGGTAAACATCACCACCTGTGCAGGGAATTAGTATTATGTGGCCAACTACAATTCCCAGGCAGGTGAAGCATTGGTACCTTTCATTTACCAGGGATGTATTCTTGGCCTTGCTTTATTTACCTTTTCTTATGGGAACATTGAATTCAATTGGAATACTTGTAAGCGGCCTATAGATGTAATTCTAACTATGGCTGCAAATGTATGTTGCCTTCAGGTTTTTAAATTGGAAAAATCTACAATGGCTTATGTGCTCGACTCTATGACGCATGTTTCCTCCTCTGGGGATGCTCAGAACTGTTTTTAGCACAATTTCTTGTCATCTTAATGCTTGTGAATGTGGGGAATTAATAAAAACTGGATGATGGATTTACAATTTGGACTTGCTGAATAGTTATTATTTATTTACCAGCCATCCCCTGCCACGCGTTGCTGTGGCCCAGTCTGGTGATCTGGAAAATAAAGTAATGGTTTCTAATCTATGTAATTTCTTTATGCTTGTGGGTTAACAGTATTTCTTGCTGTTTTTTTTGTCAGTGTTGATGTGGAGAGTGTCTGATTTGCCTACTATGGAATATGCAACATATCATTGTCCTTCTTTAGGCGTCCCTTTGGAATCTATGATATTATATCTCTCTGTGTGTAAATCATATATATTTATATCTATTTGTGTCAAGTTTGGTCCAGATCCATCGTTGTTTGAGTCCACAGTGCTCTCTGGATGCAGGTGAACTACAACTCCCAAACTCAAGGTCAATGTCCACCAAACCCTTCTAGTCTTTTCTTTTGGTCATGGGAGTCCTGTGTGTCACGTTTTGTTCAATTCCATCATTGGTGGAGTTCAGAATGCTCTTTGATTGTAGGTGAACTATAAATCCCAAGAACTACAACTCCCAAATGACAAAATCAAAAATGAAGGACATACATTGGGTTGTTAGGTGTAGGCCGTCTAAATTTGGTGTCAATTGGCCCACTGGTTTTTGAGTTCTGTTAATCCCACAAACAAACATTACATTTTTATTTATGTAAATTTATTCCGGACATTTGTATCCTGTCCTATCTTGACCTCCGCAGAGGGACCGGGGTGGCTATCATTCAGCACACCATTGTGCCCACAACCAAAAGCATAAATATACAATTTAAATTAAAAAAACAATATAAAAACAGTATGAAAACATTCAAACAGTTGCCAATTTAAATCATCGTCCTAAAAGCAGTTTGTCAAGTCCATCTACATGTAACCGCTGGGAGAGGTCATCCAAGTGCATTTTGGAGTGCAGTGCCACCTCTACGCAGATGACACCCAACTCCACGACTCTTTTCCACCAGACTCCAAGGAAGCCCCAAGGATACTGGACCAGTGCCTGGCTGCTGTGTCGACCTGGATGAGGAAAAACAAGCTGAGGATCAATCCTGACAAGACAGAGGTCCTCCAGGTCAGTCGCTCGTCTGACCAGGGTATTGGGTGGCAACCTGTGCTGGATGGGATTGCCCTCCCCCTGAAATCACAGGTCCACAGTTTGGGGGTCCTCCTGGGCTCAGCCTGACACTTGATGCGCAGGTGTCGGCTATGGTCGGGAGGGTTTTTGCAGAACTAAAACACGTGCGCCAACTGCAACCTTACCTCGTGAAGTCTGGCTTGACCATAGTGCTCCATGCCTTAGTTACCTCTAGACTGGACAACTGCAATGCACTCTACGTGGGGCTACCCTTGAAGACAGCCCGGAAACTACAACTTGTCCAACGTTCGGCAGCCAGATTAATAACTGGGGCGACTTACAGGGAGCGGTCAACCCCTGTTTAAGGAGCTCCACTGGCTGCCATTTATTTTCCGGTCCCAATTCAAGGTGCAGGTTATCACCTATAAAGCCCTAAATGGTTTGGGGCCCGCCTACCTTCTTGACCGTATCTCCCTCCATGAACCATCTCGGGCCCTCGGATCTTCTGGGGAGGCCCTTCTTTCACCCCTGCCAGTTTCACAAGCTTGCCTGGTAAGTACAAGGAAGAGAGCTTTCTCCTCAGTGGCTCCCCGACTCTGGAACTCATTGCCTGGAAAGATCAGGAAAGCCCCTACCCTAGAAACCTTTAAAAAGAACCTTAAAACCTGGCTCTTCCTCTGCGCCTTTGATGAATAGATTTACATCTTCACACTATTGCTTAGCCTCAACGTTCTGTCAACGTCCCGTCCCGTCCCCCCCGCTTGTGGGAAACTTGCTTCCACAACCCCCGCTATAATGAGCCTTCCTCCGCAAATAACCTGCTTCAGGAGAATTTTTAATTCTTTTTTAATTAGTTTTTCTTTTAATCATTACACAAGCCCGCCCATTGTCACTGTGATTGTGTTTATTGTAATTTTATATCATTATGTATTCATATGTTTTATATAATTATGATGTTGTTGTTTATTGTCTGTGTTTTTGGTTTGCATTTTCCATATTATTTTGCTGTAATTTGTTGTTTAGGCTTGGCCTCATGTAAGCCGCCCCGAGTCCCCATCGGGGAGATGGTGGCGGGGTATAAATAAAAATTACTATTATTATTATTATTATTATTATTATTATTATATTAAAACCATCGCTTTGCCAGCAGGCCAGCCTAGTCTGGAAAGGCCTGATCCCATAGCCAGGATTTCACTTGTTTCCGAAAGGTCAGGAGGAATGGAGCAGATCTAATTTCACTTGGAAGGGAGTTTCACAGCCAAGGGGCCACCACAGAAAAAGCCACACCAAACACAGAAAAAGCCACACCAAAGCCACACCAGGCCATCAAATGCTAATCAAGGTGGTCAGTTAAAACATTCACACCTAGCTCCAACAGACAAGAGTTCTTTGTCCCAACCTGGTCATTCCACAGATATATAAACCCAATTTTCCTAGTTCCAACAGACCTCACAACCTCTGAGGATGCTTGCCATACATGCAGTCGAAACGTCAGGAGAGAATGCCTCTAGAACATGGCCATATAGCCCCAAAAAACCTACAACAACCCAGTGATTCCGGCCATGACAGCCTTTGACAATACATTGAAAAGCAATAAGGTTAAGAATGCGTGCTTACACCACCACCTTGTGGCTGTTCCTCTGAAAGACAATTTCCCAAAGAGGTTGCAGGACTCTAGTACCACAATGAAGACTTATGGAACACAATGCATTAGAAAAGCCTTGTGTTTCAGTGAATCAAGTGGTTTAAGCCAAATCAGATGGTCCACCCCCAGATGATCTTGTCCCTCTATGATTTTGCTGTCTGTTGTGTTTTTCATTTGGGTGAGTTGTAGTTCACCTACAACGAGAGAGCACTGTGAACCCAAACACCGATGGATCTGGACCACACTTGGCACACATACCTGATATGCCAAAATTTGATTACTGGAGGGGTTTGGAGAGGGGGCAACCTTCCTTTCTGGGAGTTGTAGTTCACCCACAACCAGAGAAACTGTGACTTGGACCTGGACCAAACTTGGCGCACAAAAGCCCCACTAACTCAACCTACTTCCAGTGAAGGGTTTGAGAGGACTGGCTCACCATAGTGGGAGTTGTAGTTTAACCTACAGCCAGAGGTCACACTGAACCCCATCAATGATGCATCCAGAGCAAACTTGCTCAACATAACGAACGTTAATTACTGATGGAGTTTCTTGGAGTTAACCTGGCATGATGTCAGTTGTACTTAATCCACAAACGTATGCATTTTGTACAATTTTAAAAAAAATACTTTTTCAAATAACCCAGGAAACGCCAGGTGCCCAAGATAGTATAAAATAAATATCATAATCAGGTTCCCAGAAGAACTATAATTAGGAAATATATAATGAAGAAATATAATCACACAAAAAAAAATCTCAAATAAACGGAAGAAATTTAAATAAAGCAATGAAAGGATTGGGATGTAGCACAGTTAGTTAATCACTGCCAACCAGAAGATGGCAAGTTTGAAGCCTGAGACGGATTGAGCACCCGACTGATAAGTCTAGTTTACTGTCCACCTAAGCAGTTTGAAAACAAATGAGCTGTGAGTAGAGAAATTAGGGACCGCTTAAAGTGGAGAGTTATTTTACGACACCATAAAAATGCTGGTGATCAAAGAGGAAGGAGGAAATTTATTTATTTATGACATTTATATGCTGCCCTTCTTACCCCGAAGGGGATTCAGAGCAGCTCACAAGATATATATACATACAATATATTATATTATTAGCATAGCACAATATCAGTATTATATACGAAGGCTGAATGAAAAGTAATGTCTGCACCTTCGTTACTTGGGTTTGGATGGGAATATTTTAATAAATCAAACACAGACATAATCCTTAGAATGTGCTCTTAAAAACCACTATTCACTTTTCCACATAATCACCAGACAATTGGATACATTTCTACCAACAATTAACAAGTTTTCTGAAGCAGTCATGGAAGAAGTCGACACTCTGTCTCCGCAAACCATCGTGCATAGATCTTCCGATAGCCAAGCAAAGCAATAATGTGACCCACACATTCTTTTGAAATGCCAATTATGCTTGAAATTTCTCTCTAAGTAATACGACAATTGTCCTGAATCAATCTGTCAACCTTTTGCTTGTGAAATTCTGTGGTTGCTGTCACAGGACATCCAATGCTTTGTTCATCACACAAGTCAGATGTTCCCATCTCAACATCTTTAAACTTACTTGTCCAGTACTGCCATATGTTGAGGAATTACGAAGGTGGAGGCATTACTTTTCATTCAACCCTCATATTACTATATTGTACTATTATATTGTAATATTATTAGTAATATTACATATAATATAAAATATATAATTATAATATTGTAGTATTATTATTAGTAATATTGTATTACATTATAATATAAATATTATATGTATATACAATATATTATATTATTAGTGTAGCACAGGAGACAAGGTGGAACAATCAAAATGACTTGGTGACATAATGGATGAAATGACACCCCCTGTGGTCAGAATAGAGCATAACTTTCAGGCGCCAAAGGTGGAAAAGTCAAATACCTCTGTCTGTCTGCTTGCCTGTAGGTCAAAAAAACAGCATTGAATGTTTGCCATATATGTGTGCCTCGTGCGCATTGTCTGTCTGTGCGCATTCAGAAGAAGACCTACAAGCCACTCTAAAGCATACGAGAAGCTCGGCCTGTCATTGAAATTGAGAAAACCAAAATGCTCTTCCAGCAGTCACCAGCCAATCCCTCTTCAATGCCCGAGATACAGCTTAAGAGCCGTAGCAAACTACTGGAAGTGAGAGCGAGCTTGTGCTCGAGCTCGCTCCGAAGCCCCGCCTTTTCCCCCCCGAGGCTGCTCTCTCTCATGCTAGTGTGCCTGTTTTCCCTTGCTAGGGAAGTGATGCGAGTGTACTCTCACAGTTGAAAGAATTCAACTGTGAGCGTACGCTCGCATCCCTGCCCTCTGCAATGGAAAAGAGGCACGCTAGCAAGAGAGAGAGCAGCCTCGGGGGAAAAAAAGGTGGGGCTTCGGAGCAAACCCAAGCACAAGCTTCCTGTAGTTTGCTGCGGCACGAGCGTACGCTCGCAACGCTGCCCTAGCAAAGGGAAATAGGCGGAGAAAGAGGCGGAGCATCGCTCGTGCTGGCTTAGTTTGCTCTCGCAAAATCCTAGTTTGCTACGGCTCTAATGATGAAATATTAGAAAATGTGGATCATTTCCGCTACCTTGGCAGCCACCTCTCTACAAAAGTCAACATTGACACTGAAATATCACCTGAGCTCTGCGAGTGCAGCATTTTTCCGAATGAAGCAGAGAGTATTTGAGGACCGGGATGGATACCAAGGTGCTTGTTTATAAAGCGATTGTCCTCCCAACTCTGCTATATGCCTGCAAAACATGGACTGTCTATAGACATCACATGCATCTCCTGGAACGATTCCATCAGCGCTGCCTCTGGAAAATCCTGCCAATCTCTTAGGAAGACAAGCAGACAAATGTCAGTGTGCTGGAAGAAGACCACCAGCATTGAAGACCACCAGCATTGAAACGATGGTCTTCCGCCATCAACTCTGCTGGACTGACCACATCATCCGGATGCCGGAGCACTGTCTCCCAAAGCAGTTGCTCTACTCCAAACTCAAGAACAGAAAACGAAATGTTGTTTGACAGAAATATATGATATATATATAGGCTTAAAGCCAACCTTAAAAACTCTGGCATAGACACGGAG
Source organism: Anolis sagrei (assembly GCF_037176765.1). Lineage (NCBI taxonomy): Eukaryota > Metazoa > Chordata > Lepidosauria > Squamata > Anolidae > Anolis > Anolis sagrei. The sequence continues at coordinate 30,470,454 of NC_090030.1, read as the reverse complement.
AATTGGGAAACCCTGGCCCTTGAGTGCTTCAGGTGGAGGTCAGCTGTGATCAGCAGTGCTGTAGAATTTGAAGAGGCACAAATGGAGGGCAAAAGAGAGAAATGTGCCAAGAGCAACCCCGACCGGGACCACCTTCCACATTGAAACCAATGCCCTCACTGTGGGAGAAGATACAGATCAAGAATAGGGCTCCACAGTCATCTACGAACCCACCACCAGAATACTGACCTTGGAAGACAATCCTACTCGGACTACAAAGTATCGCCTAAGTAAGTAAGTAAGCATTTTGATCTGCCCTGAGTCCCCTTTGTGGTGAGAAGGGCAGAATATAAATACTGTAAATAAATAAATAAAGGGGAAAATGAATAAATATAAAATTAATATTAAATGTTTTTCAACTACAGAAGTGGACATTCAGCTATTTCTGAGTTTGTTTCACTTCCACACTTTTAAAATCAGTTCCCAAAGGCCACCGGAATATCCCAAGATAGGAAGCCGTTCCTCATGTAAGACCAGAGTTGCCCATCTGGATATAAGACTTCAAATATATATATTAATTTGTAAGTTGTTTAGAGCACAGGGAAAGGGAAAGGCGGGATTGAAAAGTTCACAGTTCATGGCAATTCCAGAAGAAGTGGGCATCTCGTGGCAGACCGACTTAGTTGCCTCTTCCTTCTTTTAGTAAACTCTCAGACTGACTATCGTTGCTTTCCTTGCCATCACTGCCATCTTTGCTTCCTTCTTTGGACTTGCCATCTTTGCTCCCTTCTTTTGATCCATCTTTGCTGTCTGTTCTCCGCAAAGGGTTGGCACAAGGGCTGTGGTACCAGGGGAGAAACAGGAGACAATGGTCATTTATGGGGAACATCTGAACAGTCCCCAGAAGGGTAGAGAAACTTTGGGGTCAAGCATTTAGGTGTTACTTAATATATTTTCTGGCCAGAATATCCGTTCATTAACATGAGGAGTATCTGTGTCTAGTAGTGACTAGACACCTTGACTCAGGGTTTCCAAAGGGCGGTTCTGTGGCCCCACAAGCCTGCCCTTGTGGCCCTTGATTCGCCCAATTGCCCTATAGGTGGCCAGCAAAGAATAATGTCATCTACCTATGCTGATGATCATCCCATTACTGCTCAAGCAGGGAGCTTTGAGATGGTTGAGCAGAAGCTCTCCGAAGCTCTGGGCGCTCTTACTGTCGTCGAGGGCATCCCAGGCCCCTGCCTACAAGCTGGTGTAACCAGCAGCAGGGAGTTCCACAGTTCCTGGATGAAAAATTGGGCCAAACTGATGAAATGTGCCCCAACAACAAGCTCAACCAGGGACTCTACACAGCCGTGTGCTCTCTCCTTTCACTCCCTTGCTAGCCCCAACAATGTAACTAATCCCTAAATAAAGATTAATGAAATTGCAACTTTTAACTCTCCAGCCTGATACTTTGTGTCTCTTTCTTGCCTGAAGCTATCCTAATGCATGAAGCTAAACTAACTACCCTTCTTGGTGTTCCGGGGAAGCCGAATCTGCGCACCTCCAAAACACTGATATGGAAATGCCCAGGGCCCCCATATCCGGGAGATGGCAGATCACCTCCATTTTGGTGGCATATTTTTCCTAGCTTAATTCTAACACTATCTGCTATCTCTCTTTTTGCATTTCGGGCTTCAACGCCCAGGGAATAATCTTTTAAGTTTTAAGAATATAATTTCAAGGAACAGCTGATTGTCAAAAGACCGGCCTCGCTCCTGCTGCGCTGCTGCTTTTCACCATTCCATCGCCCCTGCCAAACCCCTGCCCTGAAGACTCGGTGCGGCTACACCATGAGGCTTTAGGGGATGCCTGGGGGTTCCAGTCCTTGTTATAGTTTACCAAGGACCAAGAACCAGCTCGATCTTGGTGCTGCAGGAATTAGTTTACAGCGAAATGACACAAAGTTTCAAAAACACTGGAGTTATTACAGAGATGTCAGTCTTCATGTATTTGCTCATTTCTGATTAGTTTACATTGAAATCACAAACAGCATCAAATACTGTGGAGTTACTGCATCTCTGCAGAGATGTCAATCTTCATGTATTTGGTCATTACCCATTAGTTTACAATGAAATAACAAACAGTATCAAAAACAGTGGAGTTACTGAGGAGATCTCAATCTTCATGTATTTGGTCATTTCCCATTAGTTTACATTGATATCACACAAAGTATCAAAAACAGTAGAGATACTGCAGAGATGTCAATCCTGATGTATTTGGCCATTACCCATTAGTTTACATTAATATCACACACAGTATCAAAAACAGTGGAGTTACTGCGGAGATGTCAATCTTCATGTATTTGGTTATTTCCCATTAGATTACATTGAAATCACAAACAGTATCAAAAACAGTGGAGTTACTGCGGAGATGTCAATCTTCATGTATTTGGTTATTTCCCATTAGATTACATTGAAATCACAAACAGTATCAAAAACAGTGGAGTTACTGCAGAGATGTCAATCTTCATGTATTTGATCATATCCCATTAGTTTACATTAATATCACACAAAGTATAAAAAACAGTGGAGTTACTACAGAGATGTCAATACTCATGTATTTGGTCATTTCACATTAGTTTACATTGAAATCACAAACAGTATCAAAAACACTGCAGTTACTGCAGATATGACAAATGTATTTAGTCATTACCCATTAGTTTACATTGAAATCACAAACAGTATCAGAAACAGTGGATTTACAGCAGAAATGTCAGTCTTCATGTATTTGATCAATTCCCATTAGTTTACATTGATATCAAACAAAGTATAAAAAACAGTGGAGTTACTGCAGAGATGTCTATCTTCATGTATTTCGTAATTTCTCATTAGTTTACATTGAAATCACAAACGGTATCAAAAACAGTGGAGTTACTGCAGCGATGTCAATCTTCATGTATTTGTTCATTTCCCATTAGTTTACATTGAAATCACAAACAGCATCAAAAACAATGGAGTTACTGCAGAGATATCAAATGTATTTAGTCATTACCCATTCGTTTACATTGAACAAACAGTATCAAAAACAGTGGAGTTTCTGCAGAGATGTCAATCTTCATGTATTTGTTCATTTCCCATTAGTTTACATTGAAATCACAAACAGTATCAAAAACTGTTACTGAAGAGATGCAGAGATGTCAAATGTACTTAGTCATTTCCCATTAGTTTACATTGAAATCACAAACAGTATCAAAAACAGAGGAGTTACTGCAAAGATGTCAAATGTACTTAGTCATTACCCATTAGTTTACATTGAAATCACACAAAGTATCAAAAACAATGGAGTTTCTGAAGAGATGTCAATCTTCTTGTATTATGTCATTTCACATTAGTTTACATTGATATCACACAAAGTATCAAAAACAGTGGAGTTACTGCAGAGATGTCAATCTTCATGTATTTGGTCATTTCCCATTAGTTCACATTGAAGTCACAAACAGTATCAAAAACAGTGGAGTTACTGTGTAGATGTCAATCTTCATGTATTTGGTCTTTTCTCATTCGTTTCCATTGAAATCACAAACAGTATCAAAAACAGTGGAGTTCCTGTGGAGATGTCAATGTTCATGTATTTGGTCATTTCCCATTAGTTTACATTGATATCACACAAAGTATCAAAAACAGTGGAGTTACTGCAGAGATGTCAATCCTCATGTATTTGGTCATTTCTCATTAGTTTACATTGAAATCACAAACAGTATCAAAAACACTGGAGTTACTGTGGAGATGTCAATGTTCATGTATTTGGTCATTTCCCTTTAGTTTACATTGATATCACAAACAGTATCAAAAACAGTGGAGTTACTGCAGAAATGTCAATCTTCATGTATTTGGCCATTACCCATTAGTTTACGTTGAATTCACAAACATTATCAAAAACAGTGGAGTTACTGCAGAGATGTCAATCTTCATGTATTTGGTCTTTTCTCATTCGTTTCCATTGAAATCACAAACAGTATCAAAAACACTGGAGTTACTGCAGCAATGTCAATCTTCATGTATTTGGCCATTACCTATTAGTTTACACTGATATCACAAACAGTATCAAAAACAGCGGAGTTACTGCGGAGATGCCAATCTTCATGTATTTGGTCATTTCCCATTAGTTTACATTGAAATCACAAACAGTATCAAAAACAGTGGAGTTACTGCAGAAATGTCAATCTTCATGTATTTGGCCATTACCCATTAGTTTACATTGAATTCACAAACATTATCAAAAACAGTGGAGTTTCTGCAGAGATGTGCAATCCTCATGTATTTGGTCATTTCCCATTAGTTTACACTGAAATCACAATCAGTATCAAAAAGAGTGGGGTTACTGCAGAGATGTCAATCTTCATGTATTTGATCATTTCCTATTAGTTTACATTGAAATCACAAACAGTATCAAAAGCACTGCAGTTACTGCAGTTATGTCAATCTTTATGTATTTGGTCATTTCCCATTAGTTTACATTGAAATCATAAACAGTATCCAAAACAGTGGAGTTACTGCAGTTATGTCAATCTTTATGTATTTGGTCATTTTCCATTAGTTTACATTGATATCACACAAAGTATCAAAATCAGTGGAGTTACTGCAGAGATGTCAATCCTCATGTATTTGGTCATTTCCCATTAGTTTACATTGAAATGACAAACAGTATCAAAACCAGTGGAGTTACTGCAGAGATGTCAATCTTCATGTATTTGGTCATTTCCCCATTAAGTTTACATTAATATCACACAAAGTATCAAAAAGAGTGGAGTTACTGCGGAGATGTCAATCCTCATGTATTTGGTCATTTCCCATTAGTTTACATTGAAATCACAAACAGTATCAAAAACAGTGGATTTACTGCAGAGATTTCAATCTTCACGAATTTGTTCATTTCCCATTAGTTTATATTGAAATCACAAACAGTATCAAAAACAGTGGAGTTACTGCAGCAATGTCAATCTTCATGTATTTGGCCATTACCCATTAGTTTACATTGATATCACAAACAGTATCAAAAACAGCGGAGTTACTGCGGAGATGACAATCTTCATGTATTTGGTCATTTCCCATTAGTTTACATTGAAATCACAAACAGTATCAAAAACAGTGGAGTTACTGCAGAAATGTCAATCTTCATGTATTTGGCCATTACCCATTAGTTTACGTTGAATTCACAAACATTATCAAAAACAGTGGAGTTACTGCAGAGATGTCAATCCTCATGTATTTGGTCATTTCCCATTAGTTTACATTGAAATCACAAACAGTATCAAAAACACTGGAGTTACTGTGGAGATGTCAATGTTCATGTATTTGGTCATTTCCCATTAGTTTACATTGATATCACACAAAGTATCAAAAACAGTGGAGTTACTGTGTAGATGTCAATCTTCATGTATTTGGTCTTTTCTCATTCGTTTCCATTGAAATCACAAACAGTATCAAAAACAGTGGAGTTACTGTGGAGATGTCAATGTTCATGTATTTGGTCATTTCCCATTAGTTTACATTGAAATCACAAACAGTATCAAAAACACTGGAGTTACTGCAGAAATGTCAATGTTCATGTATTTGGTCATTTCCCATTAGTTTACATTGATATCACAAACAGTATCAAGAACAGCGGAGTTACTGCGGAGATGACAATCTTCATGTATTTGGTCATTTCCCATTAGTTTACATTGAAATCACAAACAGTATCAAAAACAGTGGAGTTACTGCAGAAATGTCAATCTTCATGTATTTGGCCATTACCCATTAGTTTACGTTGAATTCACAAACATTATCAAAAACAGTGGAGTTACTGCAGAGATGTCAATCTTCATGTATTTGGTCTTTTCTCATTCGTTTCCATTGAAATCACAAACAGTATCAAAAACACTGGAGTTACTGTGGAGATGTCAATCTTCATGTATTTGGTCAACTCCCATTAGTTTACATTGAAATCACAAACAGTATCAAAAACAGTGGAGTTACTGCAGAGATGTCAATCTTCATATATTTAGTCTTTTCCCATTCGTTTCCATTGAAATCACAAACACTATCAAAAATAGTGGAGTTACTGTGGAGATGTCAATGTTCATGTGTTTGGTCATTACCCATTAGTTTACATTGAAATCACAAACAGTATCAAAAACAGTGGTTACTGCAGTTATGTCAATGTTCATGTATTTGGTCATTTCCCATTAGTTTACATTGATATCACACAAAGTATCAAAAACAGTGGAGTTACTGCGGAGATGTCAATCTTCACGTATTTGGTCATTTCCCATTAGTTTACATTGAAATCACAAACAGTATCAAAAACAGTGGATTTACTGCAGAGATTTCAATCTTCACGTATTTGTTCATTTCCCATTAGTTTATATTGAAATAACAAACATTATCAAAAACAGTGGAGTTACTGCAGAGATGTCAATCCTCATGTATTTGGTCATTTCCCATTAGTTTACATTGAAATCACAAACAGTATCAAAAACACTGGAGTTACTGTGGAGATGTCAATGTTCATGTATTTGGTCATTTCCCATTAGTTTACATTGATATCACACAAAGTATCAAAAACAATGGAGTTACTGCGGAGATGTCAATCTTCATGTATTTGGTCATTTCCCATTAGTTTACATTGAAGTCACAAACAGTATCAAAAACAGTGGAGTTACTGTGGAGATGTCAAATGTATGTATTTAGTCATTTCCCATTAGTTTACATTAAAATCACAAACAGTATCAAAAACAGTGGAGTTACTGCAGAAATGTCAATCCTCATGTATTTGGTCATTTCCCATTAGTTTACATTGATATCACAAACAGTATCAAAAACAGCGGAGTTACTGCGGAGATGACAATCTTCATGTATTTGTTCATTTCCCATTAGTTTACATTGAAATCACAAACAGTATCAAAAACAGTGGAGTTACTGCAGAAATGTCAATCTTCATGTATTTGGCCATTACCCATTAGTTTACGTTGAATTCACAAACATTATCAAAAACAGTGGAGTTACTGCAGAGATGTCAATCTTCATGTATTTGGTCTTTTCTCATTCGTTTCCATTGAAATCACAAACAGTATCAAAAACACTGGAGTTACTGTGGAGATGTCAATCTTCATGTATTTGGTCAACTCCCATTAGTTTACATTGAAATCACAAACAGTATCAAAAACAGTGGAGTTACTGCAGAGATGTCAATCTTCATATATTTAGTCTTTTCCCATTCGTTTCCATTGAAATCACAAACACTATAAAAATAGTGGAGTTACTGTGGAGGTCAATGTTCATGTGTTTGGTCATTACCCATTAGTTTACATTGAAATCACAAACAGTATCAAAAACAGTGGTTACTGCAGTTATGTCAATGTTCATGTATTTGGTCATTTCCCATTAGTTTACATTGATATCACACAAAGTATCAAAAACAGTGGAGTTACTGCGGAGATGTCAATCTTCACGTATTTGGTCATTTCCCATTAGTTTACATTGAAATCACAAACAGTATCAAAAACAGTGGATTTACTGCAGAGATTTCAATCTTCACGTATTTGTTCATTTCCCATTAGTTTATATTGAAATCACAAACAGTATCAAAAACAGTGGAGTTACTGCAGCAATGTCAATCTTCACGTATTTGGCCATTACCTATTAGTTTACATTGATATCACAAACAGTATAAAAAACAGCGGAGTTACTGCGGAGATGTCAATCTTCATGTATTTGGTCATTTCCCATTAGTTTACATTGAAATCACAAACAGTATCAAAAACAGTGGAGTTACTGCAGAAATGTCAATCTTCATGTATTTGGCCATTACCCATTAGTTTACATTGAATTCACAAACATTATCAAAAACAGTGGAGTTTCTGCAGAGATGTCAATCCTCATGTATTTGGTCATTTCCCATTAGTTTACACTGAAATCACAATCAGTATCAAAAACAGTGGTGTTACTGCAGAGATGTCAATCTTCATGTATTTGATCATTTCCTATTAGTTTACATTGAAATCACAAACAGTATCAAAAGCACTGCAGTTACTGCAGTTATGTCAATCTTTATGTATTTGGTCATTTCCCATTAGTTTACATTGAAATCATAAACAGTATCCAAAACAGTGGAGTTACTGCAGTTATGTCAATCTTTATGTATTTGGTCATTTTCCATTAGTTTACATTGATATCACACAAAGTATCAAAAACAGTGGAGTTACTGCAGAGATGTCAATCCTCATGTATTTGGTCATTTCCCATTAGTTTACATTGAAATGACAAACAGTATCAAAACCAGTGGAGTTACTGCAGAGATGTCAATCTTCATGTATTTGGTCATTTCCCCATTAAGTTTACATTAATATCACACAAAGTATCAAAAAGAGTGGAGTTACTGCAGAGATGTCAATCCTCATGTATTTGGTCATTTCCCATTAGTTTACATTGAAATCACAAACAGTATCAAAAACAGTGGATTTACTGCAGAGATTTCAATCTTCACGAATTTGTTCATTTCCCATTAGTTTATATTGAAATCACAAACAGTATCAAAAACAGTGGAGTTACTGCAGCAATGTCAATCTTCATGTATTTGGCCATTACCCATTAGTTTACATTGATATCACAAACAGTATCAAAAACAGCGGAGTTACTGCGGAGATGACAATCTTCATGTATTTGGTCATTTCCCATTAGTTTACATTGAAATCACAAACAGTATCAAAAACAGTGGAGTTACTGCAGAAATGTCAATCTTCATGTATTTGGCCATTACCCATTAGTTTACGTTGGATTCACAAACATTATCAAAAACAGTGGAGTTTCTGCAGAGATGTCAATCCTCATGTATTTGGTCATTTCCCATTAGTTTACACTGAAATCACAATCAGTATCAAAAAGAGTGGGGTTACTGCAGAGATGTCAATCTTCACGTATTTGTTCATTTCCCATTAGTTTACATTGAAATCACAATCAGTATCAAAAAGAGTGGGGTTACTGCAGAGATGTCAATCTACATGTATTTGGTAATTTCCCATTAATTTATACTGAATTCACAAAGAGTATCAAAAGCAGTGGAGTTTCTGCATAGATATCAATCTTCATGTATTTGTTCATTTCCCATTAGTTTACACTGAAATCACAAAGAGTATCAAAAACAGTGGAGTTACTGTGGAGATGTGCCAACAAAGAGAAAAACCATGCCAACAAAGAGAAAAAATAGGACAAGTGCAAAGAAGCCAGAATGGATGTCCAAAGAACTTCTAACTGTGCTAAGACACAAAAGAGACATGCACAAGAAGTGGAAAAAGGGAGAAATCACCAAAGAAGAATTCAAACAAATAGCCAACACCTGTAGGGAAAAGGTCCGCAAGGCTAAAGCAAAAAGCGAGCTCAGACTTGCCAGGGACATTAAAAACAATAAAAAGGGCTTCTATTCTTATGTCAGTAGAAAAAGGAAAAACAAGGAGGCGATAGGACCTCTTAGAGGAGAAGATGGGGCAATGCTGACAGGGGATAGGGAAAAGGCAGAACTACTTAATGCCTTCTTTGCCTCGGTCTTCTCACAAAAAGAGAGTCTTCAACCTCAGCAAGAAGGAGTGGATGCGGGATTGGAGGACATCCAACTCCAAATTGGGAAAGAAGTCGTCCAGGAATACCTGGCCGCTCTTAATGAGTTCAAGTCCCCAGGGCCAGATCAACTACACCTCAGAGTATTGAAGGAACTAGCGGAAGTCATTTCGGAACCATTGGCAACCATCTTTGAGAGTTCTTGGAGAACGGGAGAAGTTCCAGCAGATTGGAGGAGGGCCAATGTGGTCCCAATCTTCAAGAGGGGAAAAAAGGATGACCGAAACAACTACCGTCTGGTCAGCATCACGTCGATACCAGGCAAGATTCTGGAAAAGATTGTTAAGGAAGCGGTCTGCAAACACTTAGAAACAAATGCAGTCATCGCTAATAGCCAACATGGATTTATCAAAAACAAGTCATGCCAGACTAATCTGATCTCTTTCTTCGATAGAGCTACAAGCTGGGTAGATGCGGGGAATGCCGTGGATGTAGCGTACCTGGATTTCAGTAAGGCCTTCGACAAGGTCCCCCATGACCTTCTGGCAAGGAAACTAGTCCAATGTGGGCTAGGCAAAACTACGGTGAGGTGGATCTGTAATTGGTTAAGTGAACGAACACAGAGAGTGCTCACTAATGCTTGCTCTTCATCTTGGAAAGAAGTGACAAGTGGAGTGCTGCAGGGTTCTGTCCTGGGCCCGGTCCTGTTCAACATCTTTATTAATGACTTAGATGAAGGGCTAGAAGGCATGATCATCAAGTTTGCAGACGACACCAAATTGGGAGGGATAGCCAATAGTCCAGAGGACAGGAGCAAAATTCAAAACGATCTTGACAGATTAGAGAGATGATGGGCCAAAATTAACAAAATGAAGTTCAACAGTGACAAATGCAAGATACTCCACTTTGGCAGAAAAAATGAAATGCAAAGATACAGAATGGGTGACGCCTGGCTCGAGAGCAGTACGTGTGAAAAAGATCTTGGAGTCCTCGTGGACAACAAGTTAAACATGAGCCAACAATGTGATGTGGCAGCAAAAAAAGCCAATGGGATTTTGGCCTGCATCAATAGGAGCATAGTGTCTAGATCTAAGGAAGTAATGCTACCCCTCTATTCTGCTTTGGTTAGACCACATCTGGAATATTGTGTCCAATTCTGGGCACCACAATTGAAGAGAGATATTGACAAGCTGGAATGTGTCCAGAGGAGGGCAACTAAAATGATCAAGGGTCTGGAGAACAAGCCCTATGAGGAGCGGCTTAGGGAACTGAGCATGTTTAGCCTGAAGAAGAGAAGGCTGAGAGGAGATATGATAGCCATGTATAAATATGTGAAAGGAAGCCACAGGGAGGAGGGAGCAAGCTTGTTTTCTGCTTCCTTGGAGACTAGGACGCGGAACAATGGCTTCAAACTACAAGAGAGGAGATTCCATCTGAATATTAAGAAGAACTTCCTGATTGTGAGAGCCGTTCAGCAGTGGAACTCTCTGCCCCGGAGTGTGGTGGAGGCTCCTTCTTTGGAAGCTTTTAAGCAGAGGCAGGATGGCCATTTGTCAGGGGTGATTTGAATGCAATATTCCTGCTTCTTGGCAGGGGGTTGGACTGGATGGCCCATGAGGTCTCTTCCAACTCTTTGATTCTATGATTCTATGATTCTATGATTCTATGTCAATCTTCATGTACGTGGTTATTTCCCATTGGTTTACATTGAAATCACAAACAGTATCAATAAAAGTGGAGTTACTGCGGAGATGTCAATCTTCATGTATTTGGTCATTTCCCATTAGTTTACATTGAAATCACAAACAGTATCAAAAACACTGCAGTTACTACAGAGATGTCAAATGTATTTAGTCATTACCCATTAGTTTACATTGAAATCATAAACAGTATCAAAAACAGTGGAGTTACTGCAGTTATGTCAATCTTTATGTATTTGGTCATTTCCCATTAGTTTACATTGATATCACACAAAGTATCAAAAACATTGGAGTTACTGCAGAGATGTCAATCCTCATGTATTTGGTCATTTCCCATTAGTTTACATTGAAATCACAAACAGTATTAAAAATAGTGGAGTTACTGCAGAGATGTCCATCTTCATGTATTTGGTCATTTATCATTAGTTTACATTGATATCACACAAAGTACCACAAAAGTAGAGTTACGGCAGAGATGTCAATATTCATGTATTTGGTCATTTCCCATTAGTTTACACTGAAGTCACAAACAGTATCAAAAACAGTGCAATCACTGCACTACATTGATATCACACAAAGTATCAAAAACAGTAGACTGACTGCAGAAATGTCAATCCTCATGTATGGTCATTTCACATTGATATCACAAACAGTATCAAAAACACTGCAGTTACTGCAGAGATGTCAAATGTATTTAGTCATTACCCATTAGTTTACATTGAAATCATAAACAGTTTAAAAAACAGTGGAGTTACTGCAGTTATGTCAATCTTCATGTATTTGGTCATATCCCGTTAGTTAACATTGAAATCACAAACAGTATCAAAAACAGTGGAGTCACTGTCGAGATGTATCAAATACACAAAGTATCAAATGCAAGTCAATGCAAAAGTATTGGGGTTTAATGGAAATAGAATGCAAAATCAATGCAAGTCAATGGAAATAGAATGCAAAATCAATGCAAATCAATGCAAAAGTATTGGGGTGTAATGGAAATAGAATGCAAAATCAATGCAAGTCAATGCAAAAATACTGGGTTGCAATGGAAATAGAATGCAAAATCAATGCATGGCAATGCAAAAGTATTGGGGTGCAATGGAAATAGAATGCAAAATCAATGCAAGTCAATGCAAAAGTATTGGGTTGCAATGGAAATAGAATGCAAAATCAATGCATGGCAATGCAAAACTATTGGGGTGCAATGGAAATAGAATGCAAAATTAATACAAATAAATGCAAAAGTACTGGGGTGCAATGGAAATAGAATGCAAAACCAAAGGAAGTAAATGTAAAAGTATTAGGGTGCAATGGAAATCGAATGCAAAATAAATGCAAATAAATCAATGCAAGTCAATGCAAAAGTATTGAGGCGCAATGGAAATAGAATGCAAAATCAATGCAAATAAATGCAAAAGTATTGGCGTGCAATGGAAAAAAATGCAATATCAATTCAAGTAAATTTAAAAGTATTGGGGTGCAATAGAAATAGAATAAAAAATCGATACAAATAAATGCATAATTATTGGGGTGCAATGCAAATAGAATGCAAAATCAATGCAAATCAATGCAAAAGTATTGGGTTGCAATGGAAATAGAATGCAAAATCAATGCAAATAAATGCAAAAGTATTTGGGTGTAATCGAAATAGAATGCAAGCTCAATGCATGTCAATGCAAAATTATTGGGGTGCAATGGAAACAGAATGCAAAATCAATGCAAGTAAGTGCAAATGTATTGGGGTGCAATGGAAATAGAATGAAAAATCAATGCAAGTAAATGCAAAAGTATTGGGGTGCAATGGAAATGGAACGCAAAATTAATACAAATAAATGCAAAAGTATTGGGGTGCAATGGAAATAGAATGCAAAACCAAAGCAAGTAAATGTAAAAGTATTCGGGTGCAATGGAAATAGAATGCAAAACAAATGCAAATAAATGCAAAAGTATTGGGGTGCAATGGAAATAGAATGCAAAACAAATGCAAATAAATGCAAAAGTATTGGGGTGCAATGGAAAAAGAAAGCAAAATCTATGCAAGTGAATGCAAAAGTATTGGGGTGCACTGGAAATAGAATGCAATTCAATGCAAGTCAATGCAAAAGTTTTGGGGAGCAATGGAAATAGAATGCAAAATCAATGCATGTCATTTCAAAATTATTGGGGTGAAATCGAAATAGAATGCAAAAGAAATGCAAGTAAATGCAAAAGTATTGCGGGGCAATGGAAATAGAATGCAATATCAAAGCATGTAATTTTAAAAGTATTGGGGTGCAACGGAAATAGAATGCAAAACCATTTCAAATAAATGCAAACGTTTTGGGGTACAATGGAAATAGAATGCAAGTAAATGCAAAAGTATTGGGGTGCAATGGAAACAAAATGCAAAATCAATGCAAGTCAATGCAAAAGTATTGGGGTGCAATGGAAATAGAATGCAAGTAAATGCAAAAGTATTGGGGTGCAATGGAAATAGAATGTAAAATCAATGCAAGTCAATGCAAAAGTATTGGGGTGCTATGGAAATAGAACGCAAGGAAATGCAAAAGTATTGGGGTGCATTCGAAATAGAATGCAAAATCAATGCATGTCTATGCAAAAGTATTGGGGTGCAATAGAAATAGAATACAAAATTGATACAAATAAAAGCAAAATTATTGGGGTGCAATGGAAATAGAAAGCAAAATCAATGCAAGTGAATGCAAAAGTATTGGGGTGCAATGGAAATAGAATGCAAAACAAATGCAAATAAATGCAAAAGTATTGGGGTGCACTGGAAATAGAATGCAATTGAATGCAAGTCGATGCAAAAGTATTGAAGTGCAATGGAAATAGAATGCAAAATCAATGCAAGTCAATGCAAAAGTTTTGGGGTGCAATGGAAATAGAATGCAAAATCAATGCAAATAAATGCAAAAGTATTGGGGTGAAATCGAAATAGAATGCAAAAGAAATGCAAGTCAATGCAAAAGTATTGCGGTGCAATGGAAATAGAATGCAAAATCAATACAAGTGAATGCAAAACTATTCGGGTGCAATGGAAATATAATGCAATATCAAAGCATGTAATTTTTAAAGTATTGGGGTGCAACAGAAATAGAATGCAAAACCAATGCAAATAAATGCAAAAGTACTGGGGTACAATGGAAATAGAATGAAAAATCAATGCTAGTCAATGCAAAAGTATTGGGGTGAAATGGAAACAGAATGCAAAATCAATGCAAGTCAATGCAAAAGTATTGGGGTGCAATGGAAATAGAATGCAAAATCAATGCAAGTCAATGCAAAAGTATTGGGGTGCTATGGAAATAGAATGCAAGGAAATGCAAAAGTATTGGGGTGCAATCGAAATAGAATGCAAAATCAATGCATGTCAATGCAAAAGTATTGGGGTGCAATAGAAATAGAACACAAAATTGATACAAATAAATGCAAAATTATTGGGGTGCAATGGAAATAGAATGCAAAATCAATGCAAATAAATGCAAAAGTATTGGGTTGCAATGGAAATAGAATGCAAAATCAATGCAAATAAAGGCAAAAGTATTGGGGTGCAATCGAAATAGAATGCAAACTCAATGCATGGCAATGCAAAATTATTGGGGTGCAATGGAAATAAAATGCAAAATCAATGCAAATAAATGCAAAAGTATTGGGGTGCAATCGAAATAGAATGCAAACTCAGTGCATGGCAATGCAAAATTATTGGGGTGCAATGGAAATAAAATGCAAAATCAATGCAAGTAAATGCAAAGTTTTGGGGTGCAATGGAGATAGAATACAAAATCAATGCAAGTCAATCCAAAAGTATTGGGAGATACTGGAGAATTATCTAAAGATGTGGTATGGGTTTCATTTAAAAGTGTTTTACGAGGACAATGTATTAGTATTGAGTCCCATGTAAGGAAAAGTTGGAGAGAGAAAAGAGAAAAATGTATAAAAGAAATTGAATTAATACAGGAACAACTGAGAATAACAAGGAGAAAAATATAAATAGTATTCTAAAGCAGAAAAAGAAAGAATTGGAATTAATGGATGAGGTTTATTTATTTTATTTATCGTGTCATCAGCAACCATTGTATTACAATTCTAACAGAGCAAAACAAACACAGAGATTAAAATGAAAAAGAAAAAGAAAAAAAAACCACACAGATTTTGTAAATTTGGTATTTGGTTAAATGTCCTTTGACCAGTATCTGGCCACTTGGAGTGCCTCTGGGGTTGCTGCAAGAAGGTCCTCCATCGTGCATGTGGCAGGGCTCAGGGTGCATTGCAGCAGGTGGTCAGTGGTTTGTTCTTCTCCGCACTCGCATGCCGAGGATTCCACCCTGTAGCCCCATTTCTTAAGATTGGCTCTGCATCTCGTGGTGCCAGAGCGCAATCTGTTCAGCGCCTTCCAAGTCGCCCAGTCTTCTGAGTGCCCAGGGGGGAGTCTCTCATCTGGTATCACCCATGAATTGAGGTGCTGGGTTTGGGCCTGCCACTTTTGGACTCTCGCTTGCTGGGGTGTTCCAGCGAGTGTCTCTGTAGTTCTAAGAAAACTATGTCTTGATTTAAGTCGTTGACGTGCTGGCTGATACCCAAACAGGGGATGAGCTGGAGATGTCTCTGCCTTGGTCCTTTCACTATTGGCTGCTACTTCCCGGCGGATGTCAGGTGGTGCAATACCGGCTAAGCAGTGTAATTTCTCCAGTGGTGTGGGTCGCAGACACCCCGTGATAATGCGGCATGTCTCATTAAGAGCCACATCCACTGTTTTAGTGTGATGAGATGTGTTCCACACTGGGCATGCATACTCAGCAGCAGAGTAGCATAGCGCAAGGGCAGATGTCTTCACTGTGTCTGGTTGTGATCCCCAGGTTGTGCCAGTCAGCTTTCGTATGATGTTGTTTCTAGCGCCCACTTTTTGCTTGATGTTCTGGCAGTGCTTCTTGTAGGTCAGAGCACGGTCCAAAGTGACTCCCAGGTATTTGGGTGTGCTGCAATGCTCCAGTGGGATTCCTTCCCAGGTAATCCTCAGAGCTCGGGATGCGTGTCTGTTCTTAAGGTGAAAGGCACATGTCTGTGTTTTAGATGGATTAGGGATCAGATGGTTTTCCCTGTAATAGGCAGTAAGAGCACCTAGAGCTTCGGAGAGCTTCTGTTCTACCATCTCAAAGCTCCCTGCTTGAGCAGTAATGGCACGATCGTCAGCATAGATGAAACTCTCTGTCCCTTCTGGCAGTGGCTGGTCATTTGTGTAGATGTTGAACATGGATGGAGCAAGCACGCTCCCCTGAGGCAGGCCGTTCTTCTGTTTCCGCCATCTGCTTCTCTGGCCCTGGAACTCAACAAAAAAGCTCCTGTTTTGTAGCAGGTTTCCTATCAGGCGGGTGAGGTGGTAGTCCTTTGTGATATTATACATTTTTCTCAGGAGGAGGCGGTGGTTCACAGTCTCATAGGCTGCTGACAAGTCTATGAAGACAGCTCCTGTGATCTGCTGCCTTTCAAAGCCATCTTCTATGTGCTGGGTCAGGTTCAGCACTTGCGATGTGCAGCTTTTGCCTTTTCTGAAGCCAGCTTGCTGTGGGATCAGACAGGGGTCTATATTTTCCATAATTCTATGCAAAATAAGTCTCTCCAGAACTTTGTAGAGGTGGCACAACAGGGAGATTGGTCTGTAGCTTTTTGGGTCATTACGGTCTTTGCCTGGCTTCAAGATGGCGATGACTCTTGCTTTCCTCCAGATTTTGGGGATCTGACAGGATGCAGTGCAGTTGTTCATCAGCTCCAGCAGCCAGCGCCTTGCTTTTGGACCAAAGTTCTTGATTTGTTCCATCCGTAGATCATCCAAGCCAGCTGCTTTGCCATTCTTACATTTGTTGAGAGCCATGTCCAATTCAGTAGATGTAATGGATGAGGTGCAATGGAATAAAATGAGACAGTGTGTGAGACAACGAATCAATGGATGGGGTACAAAATCAATGAAACAAATGGTGAGATATTTAAAGAGGAGAAAGGAAAAGTCATGCATAACAAAACTTAAAGACAAAAATGGATTGGTGAAAGAAGGGAGAAAGTAACTAGAAAACATAATGAGAGAATTTTACAGGGAGTTGTACCAAAAAGAACAGGTGAAAAATGAAGAAATAAAAAATGGGAATAAAGTAAATGAGGAGGATAAAAGCATGCTAAACGAAAAAATTACACAGGAAGAAGTAATTCAGGTAATTTAAGGACTGAAACAATTTAAGACACCGGGTATAGATGGATAAACAGCAGAATTTTATAAGACCTTTATGCATGAGTTGGTACCATATATGACAGCAATGTTTAATGAGGTATATTTGAGAGGTATTGTCCCAGAAACATGGAAACTTTCAGAAATTATTCCAGTTTTGAAGCCAGATAGACAACCAGAGCTCCAAGAATCATATCGTCCGATCAGTTTAGCAAACCAAGATTATAAGATACTAGCTGTGCCCTGCCACGCGTTGCTGTGGCCTATAGTAAAACTTATCAAAGTTAAGGTAGATATCTGGACTATTATGAAAGAGAGGTACCTACCTATTCCTTCCCCCTTTTCCTCCCCCTTTCTCTCCTTTCTTCCTTCTGTACCTCTTTCTTCCTTTCTTTCTTTCTTTCTTTCTTTCTTTCTTTCACTACTTGGTTTCATCCTTCTCTCTTTCCTTCATTCCCTCCCCCTTTCTTCCTTTGCCTTTCTTCCCTCCCTGTTTGCTTCCTTCTTTCTCTTTTTATTTCCTTTTATTTCACCACCATCATAACAATAACAATAATGCAATGCATTGCCTCTGGGACCTGACACCTCTCCCATTCCCCCAGAGTCTAATAGGAATAATAGCATAATAATAATAATAATAGAAATAACAACCTTTACCCGCCACGCGTTGCTGTGGCCAACCTTCCCTCTTTCTCTCCATCTTTCCCTCCTTCCTTCCTTCCTTCCCTCCCATCTTTCCTTCTCCTCTTCCTTCTCTATCTCTTTCCTTCCTTCCCCCTTTTTCTTTCTCTTCTGGTCTCTTTTCTTCCTTCTCTCTTTCCTTCTTTCCTTCCCTCCCTCTTTCTCTACATCTTCGCCCTTCCTTCACTCCCTCTTTCCTTCCTTCATTCCCTTTTTTCTTTCCTTCTCTCCTTCCTTCCCCCTTTTTCTTTCCCTCCCCCTGTCTCTCATTTCTTCCTTCTCTACCTCTTTCCTTCCTTCCCCCTTTTTCTTTCTCTTCTGCTGTCTCTCTTTTCTTTCCATCCATCTTTCCTTTTCTTTCCTTTTCTTCTTCCTTCTTTCTCTAACTTTCCTTCCTTCCCCCTTTTTCTTTACCTCCCTTTCTCTTTCTTCCTTCTTTCCTTCCTTCCTGTCTTTCCTGGATTTTGACAGGGCGGGAAGGGGCGGGGTGGGGTTTGGAGGTGGCGTGAAGTAAAAGGAGGTAAAATTGGGGCAGGGGAGTGATGGAGCGTGGGGTTGTGTGTGTGTGTGGCGGCGGGGGGGAGTGATGGAGCGTGGGGTTGCGTGTGTGTGTGCAGAGGTGGGGGGAGTGGGGTTGCGTGTGTGTGCGGCAGCAGGGGGAGTGATGGCGCGTGGGGTTGTGTGTGTGTGTGCGGCAGCGGGGGGGAGTGATGGAGCGTGGGGTTGCGTGTGTGTGTGCGGCAGCGGGGGGAGTGGGGTTGCGTGTGTGTGTGCGGCGGCGGGGTGAGTGATGGAGCGTGGGGTTTTGTGTGTGTGGTTAAATTTCGTTGGGGCTTTTTTGAGTTTTGTTGTTTTGCCATTTTGTGAGTGTGTTGTTGTGTTGTTTTTCATTTTGAGTAGATATGTTTGTACCTTGTGGGTTGTGTTATGGGCATGGGAATTTTAGTTAAGTTTCATTGGGGGTTTTTTTTTGAGTTTTGTTGTTTTCCCGTTTTGTGAGTGTGTTGTTGTGTTGTTTTTCATTTTGAGTAGATATGTTTGTACCTTGTGGGTTGTGTTATGGGCATGGGAATTTTGGTTAAGTTTCATTGGGGTTTTTTGAGTTTTGTTGTTTTGCCATTTTGTGAGTGTGTTGTGTTGTTTTTCATTTTGAGTAGATATGTTTGTACATTGTGGGTTGTGTTATGGGCATGGGAATTTTGGTTAAGTTTCGTTGGGGTTTTTTGAGTTTTGTTGTTTTCCCGTTTTGTGAGTGTGTTGTTGTGTTGTTTTTCATTTTGAGTAGATATGTTTGTACCTTGTGGGTTGTGTTATGGGCATGGGAATTTTGGTTAAGTTTCATTGGGGTTTTTTTGAGTTTTGTTGTTTTGCCGTTTTGTGAGTGTGTTGTTGTGTTGTTTTTCATTTTGAGTAGATATGTTTGTACCTTGTGGGTTGTGTTATGGGCATGGGAATTTTGGTTAAGTTTCATTGGGGTTTTTTGAGTTTTGTTGTTTTGCCGTTTTGTGAGTGTGTTGTGTTGTTTTTCATTTTGAGTAGATATGTTTGTACCTTGTGGGTTGTGTTATGGGCATGGGAATTTTGGTTAAGTTTCGTTGGGGTTTTTTGAGTTTTGTTGTTTTCCCGTTTTGTGAGTGTGTTGTTGTGTTGTTTTTCATTTTGAGTAGATATGTTTGTACCTTGTGGGTTGTGTTATGGGCATGGGAATTTTGGTTAAGTTTCATTGGGGTTTTTTTGAGTTTTGTTGTTTTGCCGTTTTGTGAGTGTGTTGTTGTGTTGTTTTTCATTTTGAGTAGATATGTTTGTACCTTGTGGGTTGTGTTATGGGCATGGGAATTTTGGTTAAGTTTCATTGGGGTTTTTTTGAGTTTTGTTGTTTTCCCGTTTTGTGAGTGTGTTGTGTTGTTTTTCATTTTGAGTAGATATGTTTGTACCTTGTGGGTTGTGTTATGGGCATGGGAATTTTGGTTAAGTTTCGTTGGGATTTTTTGAGTTTTGTTGTTTTCCCGTTTTGTGAGTGTGTTGTTGTGTTGTTTTTCATTTTGAGTAGATATGTTTGTACCTTGTGGGTTGTGTTATGGGCATGGGAATTTTGGTTAAGTTTCATTGGGGTTTTTTTAGTTTTGCCGTTTTGTGAGTGTGTTGTTGTGTTGTTTTTCATTTTGAGTAGATATGTTTGTACCTTGTGGGTTGTGTTATGGGCATGGGAATTTTGGTTAAGTTTCATTGGGGTTTTTTGAGTTTTGTTGTTTTGCCATTTTGTGAGTGTGTTGTTGTGTTGTTTTTCATTTTGAGTAGATATGTTTGTACCTTGTGGGTTGTGTTATGGGCATGGGAATTTTGGTTAAGTTTCGTTGGGGTTTTTTGAGTTTTGTTGTTTTCCCATTTTGTGAGTGTGTTGTTGTGTTGTTTTTCATTATGAGTAGATATGTTTGTACCTTGTGGGTTGTGTTATGGGCATGGCAATTTTGGTGCAGTTTTGTTGGGGGGTTGTGGAGTTTTGCTGTCCCGTTGAACCAACCTAACAGATTTATATATATAGATTTATGAAAATTATAGCCAATAGACTGGAAGTTATTCTACCAAAGATTATAGGAGAAGACCAATATGGGCTTGTTAAAGGGCGGGGAATCAATGAGCCAATAAGGAATGTTGTCAACGCGATTTGCCATTCAACAAAAATGAAAAGAAAACTGTCAATTCTAAAGTTAGATGTGTACAAAGCTTTCGATAAAGTAAACCATGTATATTTGTACAGATTATGTAAAGAACTAAATTTGGGGAATAACTTTTGTGAAATGATCAAAAATGTATATAGAGAAAATACAGCTTGTATTAGAATGAATGGACAAAGAACGGAAAACATTCAAATTGAAAATGGGACCAAACAGGGGTGTCAGTTATCTCCAATGTTATTTGCTCTGGCAATAGAACCCCTAGCACATAGAATAAGGACGGATGAAACATGGGAAGGGTATAAGATTGGGAGGAAGGAGGAATTGAGATTGAACCTGTATGCGGACGATGCAATAATTTTGACACAGAGACCAAGGGAAATGATTAAATCAATTCAATTAACTTTGAGGGAGTTTAAAAAAGAATCAGGGCTATCAGTTAATATGGAGAAATCAGAGATATTATTTATCAACACACCCCCAAGGGAACAATTGGAGATAAGGAAGGAATCAGGGTTAAAATTGGGTATTAAAAAGATTAAGTATTTGGGAATCTGGATATATAAGACACTTGATAAAATAATAGATGGAAATTACAAAATGGCATGGAAGAGAATGTTAAAACAATTGAGTAGGTGGAAGAATAAAAATTTGAGACAGATGTCTAGGATAAGGGCATTGAAAATATTGATAATTCCAAAAATTATATATCTATTTCAGGCTCTCCCAGGAATCCCTCCCTTGGCAAAATTAAAGGAATGGGATAGGAAACTAAATTATTGGGTTGAAGGGGGGAAAAGACCAAGAGTAAGGAAAACATTGAGAATTGCAAAAGAAATGAAAGGGGGATGGGGCTGCCCATGCCTAGAGCTATATAGCGATGCCTTCCACATTGAAAGAGCAATAGAATTACAAGTGACAAATAAAAAATGGGTGAGATTTGAAAAGGAAATGAATGGAGTGAATTGTGAAGAAATAATTTTTAGAAAATGGGATAAGAGAAATATAGATAAATTAACAGGACCAATGAAAGGAACAATGCAAGTGTGGAAGAAATGGCAAGGGAGAATAAGTAGTTTAAAATCCAAAATGTCAACAGTATGGATAATTAACAAGGATAAGGAATCAAATATGAATAGAAATATCCAGATATTGAAGGAAAAAGGAATAGAGAGAGTAGAACAATATATGACAGAGAGTGAAAGGTAAGGGAGAATAAAATTAAACAATGGCTTGGGCAAGAAAACTGGTTACAGATAAGAGCAGTCTGTGCATATTGCAAAACAAAAGAAAATATCAATATGGTTAAGAGAGAAGATACCGCCTTTGAAAAGATAATAAGAGAAAAAGGGGAAGGAAAGAAGGCACAGGCCAGCAAAATATATACAATGCTAATAGAGGCCGATGGATGTACAATACAGGACTTGAAAACTATGTGGGAAACGGAGTTACAAATCTTGGAACAAGAAATGAGAAATGTGGTAGAGATAATAGGGATGGAAAGGAATACTAAAGTACGAGAAACGAGGAGGAAAATATTGCACAAATGGTATCGCACACCCTGCCAATTAGCATACTACTATAAAGAGGGGAGTAGTCAGTGCTGGCATGGATGCCACCAGAAAGGGCACTTTGTGCACATGATGTGGGAATGTAAATATGCACAAGATTTTTGGCAGACTATACAAAATGTGTCAAATCAAATATTAGGAAATGAGTGGGTCATAACAAAGGAATTAGCAGTATTAGGGATAAGAGAGGAAATGAGAAATAAAAGGGAAATAAAAGAAGCAATAATTGAATGTGCACAAGCAGTAATAGTATTAGGGTGGAAAGATAAATCAAAATGGACAATAAATAAATGGTACCATTATATGGTGGAGCAAGTAGAATTTGAAATTATGAATGTGAAATTAAATGATTTAAAACTCAATGAAAATCGAATGAGAGAAATGGAAAATAGATGGACAAGGGTAATGAACTATATTATGAATCATTCTGGAGATCAGGTCATAAGAAATAAGATACAAATGCTATATAGCATACAGGATGGAAATGTATAAAGATAAAGAAATAATGATTGTCTTAAAAAGAAATGAATATGTGAAAGATAATAATCCTCATGTTGGTGGTGGGAATTGTAAATGTTTTGTGTGTGCAAGGTATGTATTTTCTGTATTGTAAAAATAAAAAGTCGGGGGGGAAATGCAAAAGTATTGGGGTGCAATGGAAATAGAATGCAAAATCAATGCAAGTCAATGCAAAAGTATAGGGGTGCAATGTAAATAGAATGGAAAATGCATACAAGTCAATGCAAAGGTATTGGGGTGCAATGGAAATAGAATGAAAAATCAAAGAATAGAAATCCAAAAGTATTTGGTTGCAATGGAAATAGAATGCAAAATCAATGCAAATAAATGCAAAAGTATTGGGGTGCAATGGAAAATGAATTCAAAATCAATGCAAAGAAATGCAAAAGTATTGGCGTGCAATGTAAATAAAATGCAATATCAATGCAAGTACATCTAAAAGTATTGGGGGTGCAATAGAAATAGAATGCAAAATCAATGCAAAAAATTCAAAAGTATTGGGTTGCAATGGAAATAGAGTGCAAAATCAATTCAAATAAATGCAAAATATTGGTGTGCAATGGAAATAGAATGCAAAATCAATGCAAATAAATGCAAAAGTATTGGGTTGCAATGGAAATAGAGTGCAAAATCAATTCAAATAAATGCAAAAGTATTGGGGTGCCATGGAAAAAGAATGCAAAATCAATGCAAGTCAATGCAAAAGTATTGAGGTGCAATGGAAATAGAATGAAAAATCGTTGCAAGTCAATGTAAAAATATTGGGGTGCAATGGAAATCGTAAGCAAAATCAATGCAAGTCAATGCAAAAGTATTGGGGTGTAATGGAAATAGAAAGCAAAATCAATGCAACTCAATGAAAAACTACTGAGGTGCAATGGAAATAGAATGCAATATCAATGCAAGTAAATTTAAAAGTATTGGGGTGCAATGGAAATAGAATGCAAAACCAATGCAAGTCAATGCAAAAGTATTTGGGTGCAATGGTAACAGAATGCAAAATCAATGCAAATAAAATCAAAAGTCTTGGGGTGCAATGGTAACAGAATGCAAAATCAATGCAGGTCAATGCAAAAGTATTGGGGTGCAATGGAAATAGAATGCAAAATCAATACAAGAAATTGCAAAAGTATTGGGATGCAATGGATGTAGAGTACAATATCAATGCAAATACCTGCAAAAGTATTGTGGTACAATGGAAATAGAATGCAAGTCAATGCAAAAGTATTAGGGTGCAATGGAAATAGAATGCAAAATCAATGCAAGTCAATGCAAAACTATTGGGGTGCAATGGAAATAAAATGCAATATTATTGCAAGTAAATTAAAAAGTTTTGGGTTGCAATCGAAATAGAATGCAAAACCAATACAAATAAATGCAAAGGTATTGGGGTGCAATGGAAATAGAATTAAAAACCAAAGAAAGTAAATGCAAAAGTATTGCGGTGCAATGGAAATAGAATGCAAAATCAATGCAAGTGAATGTAAAAAGTATTGGGGTGCAATAGAAATAGAATGCAAAATCAATGCAAGTCAATGCAACAGTATTGAGGTGCAATGGAAATAGAATGCAAAATCAATGCAAGTCAATGCAAAAGTATTGGGGTGCAATGGAAATAGAATGCAAAATGAATGCAAGTAAGTGCAAAAGTATAGGGGTGCAATGTAAATAGAATGCAAAATGAATGCAAGTCAATGCAAAAGTATTGGGGTGCAATGGAAATAGAATGAAAAATCAAAGCACAGAAATGCAAAAGTATTTGGTTGCAATGGAAAAAGAATGCAAAATCAATGCAACTCAATGCAAAAGTATTGGGGTGCAATAGAAATAGAATGCAAAATCAATGCAAGTCAATGCAACAGTATTGAGGTGCAATGGAAATAGAATGCAAAATCAATGCAAGTCAATGCAAAAGTATTTGGGTGCAATGGTAACAGAATGCAAAATCAATGCAAGTCAATGCAAAAGTATTTGGGTGCAATGGTAACAGAATGCAAAATCAATGCAAATAAAATCAAAAGTCTTGGGGTGCAATGGTAACAGAATGCAAAATCAATGCATGTCAATGCAAAAGTATTGGGGTGCAATGGAAATAGAATGCAAAATCAATACAAGTCAATGCAAAAGTATTGGGGTGCAATGGAAATAGAAAGCAAAATCAATACAAGAAATTGCAAAAGTATTGGGATGCAATGGATGTAGAGTGCAAAATCAATGCAAGTCAATGCAAAACTATTGGGGTGCAATGGAAATAAAATGCAATATTATTGCAAGTAAATTAAAAAGTTTTGGGTTGCAATCGAAATAGAATGCAAAACCAAAGCAAGTAAATGTAAAAGTATTGCGGTGCAATGGAAATAGAATGCAAAACAAATGCAAATAAATACAAAAGTATTGCAGTGCAATGGAAATAGAATGCAAAATCAATGCAAGTGAATGCAAAAGTATTGGGGTGCAATGGAAATAGAATGCAAAATCAATGCAATTCAATGCAAAAGTATTGGGGTGCAATAGAAATAGAATGCAAAATCAATGCAAGTCAATGAAACAGTATTGAAGTGCAATGGAAATAGAATGCAAAATCAAAGCAAGTCAATGCAAAAGTATTGGGGTGCAATGGAAATAGAATGCAAAATCAATGCCAGGAAATTTAAAAGTATAGGGGTGCAATGTAAATAGAATGCAAAATGAATGCAAGTCAATGCAAAAGTATTGGGGTGCAATGGAAATAGAATGAAAAATCAAAGCACAGAAAGGCAAAAGTATTTGGTTGAAATGGAAAAAGAATGCAAAATCAATGCGAATAAATGCAAAAGTATTGGGGTGCAATGGAAATTGAATGCAAAATCAATGCAAATCAATGCAAAAGTATTGGCGTACAATGGAAATGAAATGTAATATCAATGCGATAAATTTAAAAGTATTGGGGTGCAATGGAAATAGAATGCAAAATCAATGCAAGTCAATGCAAAAGTATTGGGGTGCAATGGAAATAGAAAGCAAAACCAATGCAAATAAATGCAAAAGTATTGGGATGCAATGGAAAAAGAAAGCAAAATCAACGCAAATACATGCAAAAGTATTGGGGTACAATGGAAATAGAATGCAAGTCAAAGCAAAAGTATTAGGGTGCAATGGAAATAGAATGCAAAAGCAATGCAAGTCAATGCAAAACTATTGGGGTGCAATGGAAATATAATGCAATATCAATACAAGCAAATTTAAAAGTATTGGGGTGCAATATAAATAGAATGCAAAACCAATGAAAATAAAGGCAAACGTATTGAGCTGCAATGGAAATAGAATGCAAAACCAAAGCAAGTCAATGCAAAAGTATTGGGCTGCAATGGAAATAGCATGCAAAATCAATGCAAGTCAATGCAAAAGTATTGGGGTGCAATTGAAAGAGAATGCAAAATCAATGCAAGTCAATGCAAAAGTATTGGGGTGCAATGGAAATTTAATGCAAAATCAATGCAAGTAAATGCAAAAGTATTGGCGTGCATTGGAAATAGAATGCAAAATTAATACAAATAAATGCAAAAGTATTGTGGTGCAATGGAAATAGAATGCAAAATCAACGCAAGTCAATGCAAAAGTATTGGGGTGCAATGGAAATAGAATGCAAAATCAATACAAAAAGATGCAAAAGTATTGGGATGCAATGGAAGTTGAATGCAAAATCAATGCAAGTCAATGCAAAAGTATTGGGGTGCAATGGAAATAGAATGCAAAATCAATGCAAAAAATGCAAAGGTATTGAGGTGCAATTGAAATAGAATGCAAGTGAATGCAAAAGTATTAGGATGCAATGGAAATAGAATGCAAAATTAATACTAATAAATGCAAAAGTATTGGGGTGCAATGGAAATAGAATGCAAAACCAAAGCAAAAAATGCAAAAGTATTGGGGTGCAATGGAAATAGAATGCAAAATCAATGCAAGTCAATGCAAAAGTATTGAGGTGCAATGGAAACAGAATGCAAAATCAATGCAAGTCAATGCAAAAGTATTGGTTGCAATGGAAATAGAATGCAAAATCAATGCAAGTCAATGCAAAAATATTGGGGTGCAATGGAAATAGAATGCAAAACCAAAGCAAAAAATGCAAAAATATTGGGGTGCAATGGAAATAGTATGCAAAATCATTGCAAGTAAATGCAAAAGTATTGGTTGCAATGGAAATGAAATGCAATATCAATGCAAGTAAATTTAAAAGTATTGGGGTGGAATGGCAATAGAAAGCAAAATTAATACAAATAAATGCAGAAGTATTTGGGTGCAATGGAATTAGAATACAAAATTGATACAAATAAATGCAAAACTATTGGGGTGCAATAGAAATAGAACGCAAAATCAATACAAAAAGATGAAAAGTATTGGAGTGCAATGGAAATATAATGCAATATCAATGCAAGTAAATGCAAAAGTATTGGGGTGCATTGGAAATAGAATGCAAAAGAAATGCAAAAACTGAAAATGAATTGTGGTGCAATGGAAATAGAATGCAAAATGAGTGCAAGACAATGCAAAAGTATTGAGGTGCAATGGAAACAGAATACAAAATCAATGCAAGTCAATGCAAAAGTATTAGGGTGCAATGGAAATGGAATGCAAAATTAATAAAAATAAATGCAAAAGTATTGGGATGTAATGGAAATAGAATGAAAAATCAATGCAAGTCAATGCAAAAGTATTGGGGTGCAATGGAAATAGAATGCAAAATCAATAAAAATAAATGCAAAAGTATTGGGGTGCAATGGAAATAGAATGCAAAATCAATGCATGTCAATGCAAAATATTGGGGTGCAATGGAAATAGAATGAAAAATCAATGCATGTCAATGCAAAAGTATTGGGGTGCAATGGAAATAGAATGCAAAAAAAATGCTAGTCAATGCAAAGGTATTGGGGTGCAGTGGAAATAGAAAGCAAAATTTATACAAATAAATGCAAAATTATTGGGGTGCAATGGAAATACAATGTAAAATCAATGCAAGCAAAAGCAAAAGTATTGGGGTGCAATGGAAATAGAATGCAAAACCAATGCAGGTCAAAGGTGCAAGTCAATGCAAAAGTATTGGGATGCAATGGAAATAGAAAGCAAAATCAATACTAGATAATGCAGAAGTATTGAGGTGCAATGGAAATAGAATGCAAAATCAATGCAAGTCAATGCAAAAGTATTGAGATGCAATGGAAACAGAATGCAAAATCAATGCAAGTCAATGCAAAAGTATTAGGGTGCAATGGAAATGGAATGCAAAATTAATAAAAATAAATGCAAAAGTATTGGGATGTAATGGAAATAGAATGAAAAATCAATGCAAGTCAATGCAAAAGTATTGGGGTG
Source organism: Anolis sagrei (assembly GCF_037176765.1). Lineage (NCBI taxonomy): Eukaryota > Metazoa > Chordata > Lepidosauria > Squamata > Anolidae > Anolis > Anolis sagrei. The sequence continues at coordinate 30,442,182 of NC_090030.1, read as the reverse complement.
CAATGAAAATAGAATGCAAAATCAATAAAAATAAATGCAAAAATATTGGGGTGCAATGGAAATAGAATGCAAGTCAATGCAAAAGTATTAGGGTGCAATGGAAATAGATTGCAAAAGCAATGCAAGTCAATGCAAAACTATTGGGGTGCAATGGAAATATAATGCAATATCAATACAAGCAAATTTAAAAGTATTGGGGTGCAATATAAATAGAATGCAAAACCAATGAAAATAAAGGCAAACGTATTGAGCTGCAATGGAAATAGAATGCAAAACCAAAGCAAGTCAATGCAAAAGTATTGGGCTGCAATGGAAATAGCATGCAAAATCAATGCAAGTCAATGCAAAAGTATTGGGGTGCAATTGAAAGAGAATGCAAAATCAATGCAAGTCAATGCAAAAGTATTGGGGTGCAATGGAAATTTAATGCAAAATCAATGCAAGTAAATGCAAAAGTATTGGGGTGCATTGGAAATAGAATGCAAAATTAATACAAATAAATGCAAAAGTATTGTGGTGCAATGGAAATAGAATGCAAAATCAACGCAAGTCAATGCAAAAGTATTGGGGTACAATGGAAATAGAATGCAAAATCAATACAAAAAGATGCAAAAGTATTGGGATGCAATGGAAGTTGAATGCAAAATCAATGCAAGTCAATGCAAAAGTATTGGGGTGCAATGGAAATAGAATGCAAAATCAATGCAAAAAATGCAAAGGTATTGAGGTGCAATTGAAATAGAATGCAAGTGAATGCAAAAGTATTAGGATGCAATGGAAATAGAATGCAAAATTAATACTAATAAATGCAAAAGTATTGGGGTGCAATGGAAATAGAATGCAAAACCAAAGCAAAAAATGAAAATGTATTGGGGTGCAAAGGAAATAGAATGCAAAATCAATGCAAGTAAATGCAAAAGTATTGAGGTGCAATGGAAACAGAATGCAAAATCAATGCAAGTCAATGCAAAAGTATTGGTTGCAATGGAAATAGAATGCAAAATCAATGCAAGTCAATGCAAAAGTATTGGGGTGCAATGGAAATAGAATGCAAAATGAATGCAAGTAAGTGCAAAAGTATAGGGGTGCAATGTAAATAGAATGCAAAACCAAAGCAAAAAATGCAAAATTATTGGGGTGCAATGGAAATAGTATGCAAAATCATTGCAAATCAATGCAAAAGTATTGGTTGCAATGGAAATGAAATGCAATATCAATGCAAGTAAATTTAAAAGTATTGGGGTGGAATGGCAATAGAAAGCAAAATTAATACAAATAAATGCAGAAGTATTTGGGTGCAATGGAATTAGAATACAAAATTGATACAAATAAATGCAAAACTATTGGGGTGCAATAGAAATAGAAAGCAAAATCAATACAAAAAGATGAAAAGTATTGGAGTGCAATGGAAATATAATGCAATATCAATGCAAGTAAATGCAAAAGTATTGGGGTGCATTGGAAATAGAATGCAAAAGAAATGCAAAAAATGAAAATGAATTGGGGTGCAATGGAAATAGAATGCAAAATGAGTGCAAGTCAATGCAAAAGTATTGAGGTGCAATGGAAACAGAATGCAAAATCAATGCAAGTCAATGCAAAAGTATTAGGGTGCAATGGAAATGGAATGCAAAATTAATAAAAATAAATGCAAAATATTGGGGTGCAATGGAAATAGAATGAAAAATCAATGCATGTCAATGCAAAAGTATTGGGGTGCAATGGAAATAGAATGCAAAAAAATGCTAGTCAATGCAAAGGTATTGGGGTGCAGTGGAAATAGAAAGCAAAATTTATACAAATAAATGCAAAATTATTGGGGTGCAATGGAAATACAATGTAAAATCAATGCAAGCAAAAGCAAAAGTATTGGGGTGCAATGGAAATAGAATGCAAAACCAATGCAGGTCAAAGGTGCAAGTCAATGCAAAAGTATTGGGATGCAATGGAAATAGAAAGCAAAATCAATACTAGATAATGCAGAAGTATTGAGGTGCAATGGAAATAGAATGCAAAATCAATGCAAGTGAATGCAAAAGTATTGAGATGCAATGGAAACAGAATGCAAAATCAATGCAAGTCAATGCAAAAATATTGGGGTGCAATGGAAATAGAATGCAAAATCAATGCAAGTCAATGCAAAAGTATTGGTTGCAATGGAAATAGAATGCAAAATCAATGCAAGTCAATGCAAAAATATTGGGGTGCAATGGAAATAGAATGCAAAACCAAAGCAAAAAATGCAAAAATATTGGGGTGCAATGGAAATAGTATGCAAAATCATTGCAAGTAAATGCAAAAGTATTGGTTGCAATGGAAATGAAATGCAATATCAATGCAAGTAAATTTAAAAGTATTGGGGTGGAATGGCAATAGAAAGCAAAATTAATACAAATAAATGCAGAAGTATTTGGGTGCAATGGAATTAGAATACAAAATTGATACAAATAAATGCAAAACTATTGGGGTGCAATAGAAATAGAACGCAAAATCAATACAAAAAGATGAAAAGTATTGGAGTGCAATGGAAATATAATGCAATATCAATGCAAGTAAATGCAAAAGTATTGGGGTGCATTGGAAATAGAATGCAAAAGAAATGCAAAAACTGAAAATGAATTGTGGTGCAATGGAAATAGAATGCAAAATGAGTGCAAGACAATGCAAAAGTATTGAGGTGCAATGGAAACAGAATACAAAATCAATGCAAGTCAATGCAAAAGTATTAGGGTGCAATGGAAATGGAATGCAAAATTAATAAAAATAAATGCAAAAGTATTGGGATGTAATGGAAATAGAATGAAAAATCAATGCAAGTCAATGCAAAAGTATTGGGGTGCAATGGAAATAGAATGCAAAATCAATAAAAATAAATGCAAAAGTATTGGGGTGCAATGGAAATAGAATGCAAAATCAATGCATGTCAATGCAAAATATTGGGGTGCAATGGAAATAGAATGAAAAATCAATGCATGTCAATGCAAAAGTATTGGGGTGCAATGGAAATAGAATGCAAAAAAAATGCTAGTCAATGCAAAGGTATTGGGGTGCAGTGGAAATAGAAAGCAAAATTTATACAAATAAATGCAAAATTATTGGGGTGCAATGGAAATACAATGTAAAATCAATGCAAGCAAAAGCAAAAGTATTGGGGTGCAATGGAAATAGAATGCAAAACCAATGCAGGTCAAAGGTGCAAGTCAATGCAAAAGTATTGGGATGCAATGGAAATAGAAAGCAAAATCAATACTAGATAATGCAGAAGTATTGAGGTGCAATGGAAATAGAATGCAAAATCAATGCAAGTCAATGCAAAAGTATTGAGATGCAATGGAAACAGAATGCAAAATCAATGCAAGTCAATGCAAAAGTATTAGGGTGCAATGGAAATGGAATGCAAAATTAATAAAAATAAATGCAAAAGTATTGGGATGTAATGGAAATAGAATGAAAAATCAATGCAAGTCAATGCAAAAGTATTGGGGTGCAATGAAAATAGAATGCAAAATCAATAAAAATAAATGCAAAAATATTGGGGTGCAATGGAAATAGAATGCAAGTCAATGCAAAAGTATTAGGGTGCAATGGAAATAGATTGCAAAAGCAATGCAAGTCAATGCAAAACTATTGGGGTGCAATGGAAATATAATGCAATATCAATACAAGCAAATTTAAAAGTATTGGGGTGCAATATAAATAGAATGCAAAACCAATGAAAATAAAGGCAAACGTATTGAGCTGCAATGGAAATAGAATGCAAAACCAAAGCAAGTCAATGCAAAAGTATTGGGCTGCAATGGAAATAGCATGCAAAATCAATGCAAGTCAATGCAAAAGTATTGGGGTGCAATTGAAAGAGAATGCAAAATCAATGCAAGTCAATGCAAAAGTATTGGGGTGCAATGGAAATTTAATGCAAAATCAATGCAAGTAAATGCAAAAGTATTGGGGTGCATTGGAAATAGAATGCAAAATTAATACAAATAAATGCAAAAGTATTGTGGTGCAATGGAAATAGAATGCAAAATCAACGCAAGTCAATGCAAAAGTATTGGGGTACAATGGAAATAGAATGCAAAATCAATACAAAAAGATGCAAAAGTATTGGGATGCAATGGAAGTTGAATGCAAAATCAATGCAAGTCAATGCAAAAGTATTGGGGTGCAATGGAAATAGAATGCAAAATCAATGCAAAAAATGCAAAGGTATTGAGGTGCAATTGAAATAGAATGCAAGTGAATGCAAAAGTATTAGGATGCAATGGAAATAGAATGCAAAATTAATACTAATAAATGCAAAAGTATTGGGGTGCAATGGAAATAGAATGCAAAACCAAAGCAAAAAATGAAAATGTATTGGGGTGCAAAGGAAATAGAATGCAAAATCAATGCAAGTAAATGCAAAAGTATTGAGGTGCAATGGAAACAGAATGCAAAATCAATGCAAGTCAATGCAAAAGTATTGGTTGCAATGGAAATAGAATGCAAAATCAATGCAAGTCAATGCAAAAGTATTGGGGTGCAATGGAAATAGAATGCAAAATCAATAAAAATAAATGCAAAAATATTGGGGTGCAATGGAAATAGAATGCAAAACCAAAGCAAAAAATGCAAAATTATTGGGGTGCAATGGAAATAGTATGCAAAATCATTGCAAATCAATGCAAAAGTATTGGTTGCAATGGAAATGAAATGCAATATCAATGCAAGTAAATTTAAAAGTATTGGGGTGGAATGGCAATAGAAAGCAAAATTAATACAAATAAATGCAGAAGTATTTGGGTGCAATGGAATTAGAATACAAAATTGATACAAATAAATGCAAAACTATTGGGGTGCAATAGAAATAGAAAGCAAAATCAATACAAAAAGATGAAAAGTATTGGAGTGCAATGGAAATATAATGCAATATCAATGCAAGTAAATGCAAAAGTATTGGGGTGCATTGGAAATAGAATGCAAAAGAAATGCAAAAAATGAAAATGAATTGGGGTGCAATGGAAATAGAATGCAAAATGAGTGCAAGTCAATGCAAAAGTATTGAGGTGCAATGGAAACAGAATGCAAAATCAATGCAAGTCAATGCAAAAGTATTAGGGTGCAATGGAAATGGAATGCAAAATTAATAAAAATAAATGCAAAAATATTGGGATGTAATGGAAATAGAATGAAAAATCAATGCAAGTCAATGCAAAAGTATTGGGGTGCAATGGAAATAGAATGCAAAATCAATAAAAATAAATGCAAAGGTATTGGGGTGCAGTGGAAATAGAATGCAAAATCAAAGCAAAAAAATGCAAAAGTATTGGGGTGAAATGGAAATAGAATGCAAAATCAATCCAAGTCAATTTAAAAGTATTGGGGTGCAATGGAAATAGAATGAAAAATCAATGCATGTCAATGCAAAAGTATTGGGGTGCAATGGAAATAGAATGCAAAAAAATGCAAGTCAATGCAAAGGTATTGGGGTGCAGTGGAAATAGAAAGCAAAATTAATACAAATAAATGCAAAATTATTGGGGTGCAATGGAAATAGAATGTAAAATCAATGCAAGCAAAAGCAAAAGTATTGGGGTGCAATGGAAATAGAATGCAAAACCAATGCAGGTCAAAGGTGCAAGTCAATGCAAAAGTATTGGGGTGCAATGGAAATAGAAAGCAAAATTGATACAAATAAATGCAAAAGTATTGGGATGCAATGGAAATAGAAAGCTAAATCAATACTAGATAATGCAGAAGTATTGAGGTGCAATGGAAATAGAATGCAAAATCAATGCAAGTCAATGCAAAAGTATTGAGGTGCAATGGAAACAGAATGCAAAATCAATGCAAGTCAATGCAAAAGTATTAGGGTGCAATGGAAATGGAATGCAAAATTAATAAAAATAAATGCAAAAGTATTGGGATGTAATGGAAATAGAATGAAAAATCAATGCAAGTCAATGCAAAAGTATTGGGGTGCAATGAAAATAGAATGCAAAATCAATAAAAATAAATGCAAAAATATTGGGGTGCAATGGAAATAGAATGCAAAACCAAAGCAAAAAATGCAAAAGTATTGGGGTGCAATGGAAATAGAATGCAAAATCAATACAAAAAGATGCAAAAGTATTGGGATGCAATGGAAATAGAATGCAAATCCAAAGCAAACATTGAATATGAATTGGGGTGCAATGGAAATTGAATGCAAAATTAATGCAAACAAATGCAAAGGTAGGGTGCAATTGAAACAGAATGCAAAATTAATAAAAAATAAATGCAAAAGTATTGGGGTGCAATGGAAATAGAATGCAAAACCAAAGCAAAAAATGAATAGGGGTGCAATGGAAATAGAATGCAAAATGAATTCTTGTCAATGCAAAAGTATTGGGGTGCAATGGAAATAGAATGAAAAATCAATGCATGTCAATGCAAAAGTATTGGGGTGCAATGGAAATAGAATGCAAAATCAATGCATGTCAATGCAAAAGTATTGGGGTGCAATGGAAATAGAATGCAAAATCAATGCAAATAAGTGCAAAAGCATTGGGGTACAATGGAAAAAATGCAATATCAATCCAAGTCAATTTAAAAGTATTGGGGTACAATGGAAATAGAATGCAAAATCAATGCAAGTCAATGCAAAAGTATTGGGGTGCAATGGAAATAGAGTGAAAAATCAATGTAAATAAATGCAAAAGTATTGGGGTGAAATGGAAAAAGAATGCAAGGAAATGCAAAAGTATTAGGGTGCAATGGAAATAGAATGCAAAATCAATGCAAAAAATGCAAAAGTATTGGAGTGCAATGGAAATATAATGCAATATCAATGCAAGTAAATTCAAAAGTATTGGGGTGCATTGGAAATAGAATGCAAAACCAATGCAAATAAAGGCAAAAGTATTGGGGTGCAATGGAAATAGAATGCAAAATTAATAAAAATAAATGCAAAAGTATTGGGGTCCAATGGAAATAGTATGCAAAACCAAAGCAAAATATGAAAATGAATTGGGGTGCAATGGAAATAGAATGCAAAACCAATGCAAATAAATGCAAAAGTATTGGGGTTCAATGGAAATAGAATGCAAAACCAAAGCAAAAAATGAAAATGAATTGGGGTGCAATGGAAATAGAATGCAAAATGAATGCATGTCTGTCAGGATCCAGTTTCCGGAGCCCAGAATTTGGTGCCGGAAACTGAACTCCTATCATTTTGCCCTGATAAGAACCCTGCAGCTGGTGGCCTTAAAGAAAGCAGTTATGTGAAAGCTTTTGCGCGGGGTTTTGGTGCTGGCGGGAATTCACCGTTCGAACAAGTGGGAGTGTATCCAGGCAATTCCGGCTTTTCCGTGTCTTAGTATCTGATAGTAAAGTTCTTTGTTTGAGTACGATGGAAGTCTCGTGTCATCATTGAGCCCAGCTGTCGTGAGCTGACATTAAGCCGGAATTCCTCGCACCATCCTGCAGCAGCAGTGAGGTGCTATGATGGAAGCGGGGAGCGAATCCCCCTTGGAGTAGAAAGAAGACACCGTCCTCGGAGCGATGGGAGGAAAACCAACCTCGCTTCTCGGCGAGGCCGAGGCAGAGCTTGAAAGAGTGGCGGCACTCGCCTCCTCAACAGCATACGCTAACCCTAACGGGGTCACCCAAAGGCGAACGAGAGAGGTCGCAGGAAGAGGCAGCAGCACCTCCCCCCAAAGATATGGCTACTTGGAGGCGAGGGTAGCTGCCATGGAAACCACATTAGCCATGATGTCAAGGCTGATGGATCGCCTGGCCCCCCTGCTGGAGGAACCCCAGCCCTGCGTGGAGTCGCCATGGGAGGCGAGCGCGGGGAGCAGCCAGATCCTGGGGGCGAGACGTAGGACCCAGGCAGCTCCGAGCGACGGAGGAGAGGGAATGCCACGGGGAGCCGCGACAACCCCGCAGACCCTTCCTGTAGCAGTCCCAGCCGGGGCAGGATGTGGCACGGGGCAACCCGGAGCGTTGTTCGGGCAACCCGCACCCCCGGGAGGAATGGCACACGCAGGCGCCCAGGGGATGCAGCCCCAACCCCTGCAGCAGAGAAGCGAGGAGCTGCGTGCAGAATTTGGAGGGAAGTCCGAAGACCTTGATTTCTTCCTAACGCTGGTACGAGGGTATTTGGAGGACAACATGCATATTACGGTATATTGCTTTAAGCCCAGTGTGTGTGTGTGTGTGTAAAAGAAAGCCTAAACAGAAAAGCCTGCAAAGTATTAATGATTAACTGCAGCTGCAGAATGCAAGCTCAGCTCAGCTAGGCCACACCTTTTAAATTGTAACAATGTGTGGCTTGTGCAGACGGCTGGCAGTTGGAAGTTTGAATTCCTGGAGAGAAGAAGCAAGAAACCTAGGTTATGGTGAAGTAACCATGTTTTATTTTGTTATGCTCTATGATTTAAAACACAGAAGATTTATTCTGTATTACTTACAGTGACTATGTAAGTGTGCCAAACTGTTTTATTTTTCAACTCTGCATCCAAGAGTAAAGTTCTACTGTTTTATTTCTTCTGACTGGTCTGTGTCTTTGGCATTGGGTTTTTGGGCATATTGGACATTGCTACTGCGCAACAAATTGACTCAGCGCAACAGGTTATGGGCCCAGCATAACCCAGTATGCACCAGTATAACCCAGCCTAATTTTGCAAAGACCCTAACAGAGGAAATTTTTTTTTACTTTACTTTGTTGTGGGACTAAACTCTGGAAGATGGATCCAGGAGTGAATATTGCAGCATTCCCTATTGCCAGGTTGAATGGCAGGAATTACTCCATATGGAAGGTTCATATGGAGAGTTACTTAAGGAGGGAATATCTGTGGGATTGTATTGTGAACCCACCACCACAACAACCAACAGCAGAGGAGCATAGAGCATTGGAGAAGGCCAAGGCAAGTCTCATTCTCGGAGTCGACGACAAACAGCTGATTCATGTTTGCAGTTTGCCCACTGCACATGCCATATGGGAGCGGCTTAAGGAGGTGCATGTCTCGGACTCTTCAGCAACTGTGGCTGTATTAGCTAGAAGGCTGTACAGAAAGCGTCTCCAGAGAGGAGAGGAGCTGAGAGACCATTTACAGACATTGCAGAGCTTATTTGTTGAGCTGGAGCAGAGAAACTTCACGCTCACTGAGGCAAATAAGTGTTTTATTTTGTTATCCTCCATGGACGATTCTTATGATGGAATTGTGAATTCTTTGGAATCACTCCCACAAGCTCAGCTGAATCTGCAGTATGTTTCTTTGCGTCTTCTTGCCGACGATGAACGAAGAAAGGATCGGTGTTTGGAGACCACAAGATCAACTGGTCGTGTTCAACACAGACGGCCTGCTGGAGAAGCAGCAGAGCAAGGAAGAGAGACAGTTTGTGCTGTGAGAAGGTGCTTTGTTTGCAATTCTCCAAAGCACATGAAGAAAGATTGCCCAAAGCTGCGAGACAAGCAGAAGGGGAGTCAGCCTCAACAGAAAAAGAGCGGTCCCTCGCACGTAAGGGTTGTACAGACAAATTCAAGCCCAGAACAGAAGGATGACTTTCATGTTGACTCAGGGTGTTCACAACACATTGTAAATAACAAGACTTTGTTTAGAAAATTTACTAAGCTGAATGGTTTCAATGTGACACTTGCTGATGGAAAACATTACTCCGTTCAAGGAAAAGGAGAGGTTTTTGTTGATAGTTTGGGTATAACCTTGGAGAATGTATTTTATGTTCCACAAATTGATTATAATCTCATATCAGTGGCGAAACTTGATAGTGAGGAGTTTGATGTTATATTTTCAGGAGGCCAGGTCAAAATCCTGAAAGGAACCAAACTGTATGGAACAGGGACAATACAGGATGGTATATATGCCTTAGAGCCAAGGAGTGCAAATAATATCAACATAGCGAGCAAGAATACTCCTTTACACCATAGGTGCATTCATGAGTTGCACAGGGTTTTGGGTCATCCAAGTTTTAAAGTTCTGTACAAGATGCAGGTGTACAGTGAGGGTTTAAAATTGGAAGACTGTAAACATTTCCTGGATTGCACTGTATGCAAGGGAACTAAAGCTCAATCTGCGCCTGTAAGCAAAAAGAGCTTAAGGAATTCTGAAAAGCCTTTTCAGTTAGTGTACGCAGATTTAATTGGACCATTTCATTCCAGCAAAGGAGGGGCAATTTATTGTTTGTGTATTCTTGATGACTACTCCAATTTTGTGTGTTTTTTGTTAAAGCATAAAAGTGAAGTGTTTGAAACTTTTAAGAACTGGGTTGCTTATGTAAGGAGACAGTTTGAGGTAGATGTGAAAGCCTTGCAAACGGATAGAGGAGGCGAATTCACATCACACGATTTACAGAGTTTCTTGAAGAAAGAAGGGATTAAACATAGACGTGCCCATATCAAAGTGCCGAAAATGGCAAAATAGAAAGGTTTGTGAGAAAGATTCAAACAGTTAAGGATTCTCTCTTGACAGACTCAGGGTTACCCAGTAACTTATGGGGAGAGGCAATGATGACTGCCAATTACTTAATTAACAGAATATGGTCTGAACCTATTCAGGATACTCCATATTTTCTTTTGTATGGAAAGAAGCCACCTTTGGGACATCTGAGAGCTTTTGGGACTCAAGCATGGGTTTTAGTGCCCAAAGCAATTAGAAGGAAAGATCAGGAAAAATCCAGAAAGTTAGTCATGGTTGGATATGCTCAAGGAGCTAAGGCGTGGAGATTTTTGGACAAGGATGGGTCCATAGTAATTTCTAGGTCTGCAAACTTTGCCTGTCCTCAAAGTTGGGATAGAATACATGCTAACCATGAGGTGTTTCTCCCAGATTGCAATGAGGAAACACTTGAGGAGACACAAACCTCAGAGCAGGAATGTGCTGCTGCAACAACTCCTGCTTCTGCTCAACTCAAGAGTAGTCCATTGACTAAGAAATTTAAAATATCTAAGTCAGATGAGGTTGAGGTAAAGGAAGAGCAGATAGATCCTGAGGAAGGCACTAGTCAAAGCACAGGACCCAGGAGGACCACAAGAATTAGAAAAGCTCCTGAAAGATTTAAAATCCAGCATGTTAAAGTGTGTTTGGTAACAGATGAACCTCAAACTTATGAGGAAGTTGAGAGTTTGCCTCATGAAGAAAAAGAAAAATGGCTGCAAGCTATGCAGGAGGAATTAGAAAGCATGAGGAGGTTGAATGTCTATGAACCAGCTAAATTACCAGAAGGTATAAAGCCAATAGAAACTAAATGGGTTTACAAACAGAAGGTGAAGTGCGCCACAAAGCACATTTGGTAGCACGTGGGTTTAGTCAGAGAAAGGACATTGATTACTCAGAAGTGTACTCACCTACTCTTAACCCAAATTCATTAAGGATTGCTTTAAATATAGCAGCATGTTTGAAATTAAAGGTCAACCACTTTGATGTAAGTACAGCTTATTTGAATGCTACTTTGAAGGAAGATGTATACATCAAATCACCTCCCGGAGTCAAAAGCAATGAGTCAAATTCATATTTCAAACTGAACAAGGCCCTTTATGGTTTAAAGCAATCTGGTCTAGTGTGGTACAATTGTCTTAGTGAAAATTTATTGAAGATGGGTTTTGTTAGGAGCAGAGCAGACCCATGTGTCTATACTAGGAATGTTAATTGCGATTATCAAGTTCTTTTAGTATATGTTGATGATCTTTGCTTTATTGCTGAGAGTGATAAAGAGATTAACCATTTTGCTGAGGAGTTAAAGCAACAGTTCCAGATAAAAGATCTTGGGCCAATACATTACTTCCTGGGGTTACACGTCATGAGAACCGAACAAGGAGGTTTTATGTTAAGCCAGAAAGGGAAAATATTGCATTTGTTAAAAACCATGAGAATGGAAAATTGCAAATGTGCCCAATCACCTATGATTTTAGGGTTTCAGAATGTTGAAAATGCTGAGTCAATTCAACAGAGGGATTTATACAAAAGTGTAATTGGACAATTGTTGTATATAAGTAATTACACCCGTGTTGATATTGCTTTTTCTGTAAATTTCTTAAGCAGGTATACTAATAATCCAACCACAGCAGGAATGGTCTTAAGAGATTGCTGAGATATTTGAAAGAGACCCAAAATTTTTGTTTAGTTTTGAATCCTGACGATTCACTAATTCTAGAAGGCTATGTAGATAGTGATTTCGGAAATAGCCCAAATAGGAAGTCAACAACTGGCATTTTGTTTATGCTTAGTGGTGCAGTCATAGACTGGAAATCTAAGAAACAAAGTTTTGTGGCTTTGAGTTCGAGTGAAGCCGAGTTTGGTGCTCTTTCTCAAGCATACACAGAGTCATGTGTGTTAAAACAACTATTGAGGGATCTATTGATTCCTGTTGGAGAACCAACAAATATTTTCGAAGACAATCAAACTTGTATTTTGATGGCTACACAAGCAAGGGTTAAACAAAGGAGTAAACATGTTGACATAAAATATAATTGTGTCAGGGATGCAGTGAAAGAGGGAAGAATTTCACTGACATATTGTGAAAGTGCAAAGAACCTAGCTGACATTTTGACCAAGCCGTTGGGAGCACAGAAACATAGCCAGTTTCTAAGTAACTTGGGAATATTTGAATTTGATTTGTAAAGGTTTCTTTAACACAAGGAGGGGTATTACGGTATATTGCTTTAAGCCCAGTGTGTGTGTGTGTAAAAGAAAGCCTAAACAGAAAAGCCAGCAAAGTATTAATGATTAACTGCAGCTACAGAATGCAAGCTCAGTTCAGCTAGGCCACACCTTTTAAATTGTAACAATGTGTGGCTTGTGCAGACGGCTGGCAGTTGGAAGTTTGAATTCCTGGAGAGAAGAAGCAAGAAACCTAGGTTATGGTGAAGTAACCATGTTTTATTTTGTTATGCTCTATGATTTAAAACACAAAAGATTTATTCTGTATTATTTACAGTGACTATGTAAGTGTGCCAAACTGTTTTATTTTTCAACTCTGCATCCAAGAGTAAAGTTCTACTGTTTTATTTCTTCTGACTGGTCTGTGTCTTTGGCATTGGGTTTTTGGGCATATTGGACATTGCTACTGCGCAACAAATTGACTCAGCGCAACAATGCATACCTTCAGATCGGAGGCCAGCCGAGTGAGAGCCGTTGGAGCAGCGTTGAGGGGAGGCGCAGCGAGTTGGTACGTCCAGCTCCATGCCCGACGCGACCCATGCTTGGGGTCAGCGAGGGCGTTCTTAGCTGCATTGGAAGCGCCCTTCCGGGACCCCCTCGAGCGCATCAAGGCGAGAGATAGGCTGAAAACCATCACTCAAGGCCAGAGAAGTGTATCGGAGTTCGCCGAGGAATTCCAGTTGCTCGCCGAAAGGGTCCCAGAGTGGTCAGCCCAAACCAAAGTCGAAATCTTTAAGGAGAGCTTGAGAAAGGAGCTGCTGGCCTGGGCGCTTCACCGTGACGACCCAGGGACGATCCAGGGGTGGATCCAGCTGGCAGGACGTGTGGAGACAACATTGGCCCAGGTCAAGAGGCACCGAGGAGCAGCAGCGCAGACCGGACCGCCCAGGACGGAGAACCGAAGGCCCAGTGGAGAGCCACATAGAAAGGAACCGGCGAGCGGAGAGAGGAGCAGGCAAAGCGGATGTTTTGTTTGCGGCCGTTTGGGCCACCGAGCATCCGGGTGTTGGCAGAGGAGGGGGGGATCCCCCGCAGCTCAAAGCAAAGCCAGCAGCCAGGAAAAAGGCAGAGGAATGCGCTTTCCTTGAGGCCCCGAGGGGAACTCTGGTGAGTCACAGCCCTGGAATTTTAGTCTTCCCTATCAAGCTGGAGGGGGTAGATAAGTGGGCTGGCTGCAAAGCCTTTGTAGACTGTGGGTGCTCCAGGAACATAATGACCCCCGAGTTAGCCGAGGAGCTGAATTGTAAGAAGGTAGCCCTGCAAACCCCCATAGCCTTCACCCAACTAGACGGATCAGTTGCAACAGGAGCCCCAGCAAAGTTTGAGGTTGGGGGGTGAAGTGCAAGATAGGTAGATGGGAGGGCGAAGTTGCGTTTGTAGTCTCCCCATTAGCAACATACCACGTAATCTTGGGGATGCCATGGCTACAGGAGGCGAACCCTAGCATAGATTGGGAAGAGAGAAGCTTGAAATTCCCTGAGACACCAGCGGGGGTGGGCAACCGAGGAGAGAAGAGCACGCCGCCTAAGAATTGGGTGCAAGACAACCCCCCCAATACCAAGACTTTGCGGATGTTTTTGATGAAAAGGAAGCTGATAGGCTACCCCCGAAAAGGAGGGTTGAGGTGAAGATTGAACTGAACAAAAATGGAACACTCCCTAAAGCCAAAATCTACCCGATGTCCGCTAAGGAGATGGACGAGTTGAAAAAGTACATTGATAAAAACCTAGCGCGGGGGTTCATCGAACCTTCCGATTCCCCCCTTGGAGCCCCCGTGTTATTTAGACGGAAAAAGGACGGTTCACTCCGGCTATGTGTGGATTACAGGGGGTTAAATGCTGTGAGTACTACCACCTGTTACCCTCTGCCCCTAACCAAGGACTTGCTGTCTAGGTTGGCCGAGGGGAGGGTGTTTACCAAACTGGACTTGGTCGAGGCATACCACAAACTCCGGATAAAGCCAGAGGACCGATGGAAAACTGCATTTTCATCGGCGCTAGGACTATTCCAGTTCTGTGTCTGTCCGTACGGACTAAAAGGAGGGGGAGGGGCATTCATGCAAATGATTAATGAGGTGTTGCACCCTTTGTTATACCATGGAGTTTTTTGCTTTATTGATGATGTAATCATTTTTAGTAAAAATAAAGCGGAGCATACCCAATTGGTGAGGGAAGTACTCCAGAGGCTAAGGGAGGCAAAATTGTTCGCCAAACTAGCCAAATGTGAGTTTAATAGGAAGCAAATTGACTTCTTGGGGTATAGAATCTCCCATAGAGGCGTCGCCATGGACCCCACGAAGGTAGAAGACGTAAGGGTCTGGGAGCCCCCAATCACACGCAAACAATTGCAATCATTCCTGGGGTTTGAAAACTTTTACTGGTCATTCATAAAAGACTTCGCTCAGCTCACATTACCCCTCACAGAATTACTGAAAACGAAGGGGAAGGGGGAGACGGCCAAAACACAATCCCCGGGGGCTAAGCTGGTGTGGTCTGAGGAGTGTCAGGAGGCTTTTAAAAGATTAAAGTGCAGGTTCACAGAAGAACCGCTTTTAATTCACCCAGATACGGCTAAGCAATTTGTCCTCCATTGCGATGCCTCCGATTGGGCATACGGGGTGGCACTTATGCAGAGAGATCCCGAAGGAACCTTGAGGCCTTGTGGGTTCCTATCTAAAAAATTTACGGAGACAGAACGCAATTGGCCAATTTGGGAGAAGGAAGCGCTAGCAATAATGAAGGCGCTGGAATGTTGGAGGCACCTATTGGAAGGGAGCGGGGTCCCATTCGAAGTGTGGACTGACCATAGGAATCTACAGTACCTAACTTCCCCCCGCAAATTGTCAGCCAAACAGATCCGGTGGGCCCAGTTCTTCTCCCGTTTCCAATTTGAGTTAAAATTCCACAAAGGTAAAGAGAACGTGGTCGCAGACACGCTCTCTCGTATGCCACGACAGGAGGGGGGAGAAGGGAAGGCACTCGAAAGTCGCCTCATATCAGTGCAGCGAGGGGGAATGGCAGTCGTGACCAGAGCACAAGCAGGACGCAACAAAGAGTTAACTGGAGTAGGAGAAGGAGGGGGAGATAAGTGGGAGGAAGAACTTAAACAAGCATACAAAATTAATACAAATAAATGCAAAATTATTGGGGTGCAATAGAAATAGAATCTAAAATCAATGCAAGCAAAAGCAAAAGTATTGGGGTGCAATGGAAATAGAATGCAAAACCAATGCAGGTCAAAGGTGCAAGTCAATGCAAAAGTATTGGGATGCAATGGAAATAGAAAGCAAAATCAATACTAGATAATGCAGAAGTATTGAGGTGCAATGGAAATAGAATGCAAAATCAATGCAAGTCAATGCAAAAGTTTTGGGGTTCAATGGAAATAGAATGCAAAACCAAAGCAAAGAAATGCAAAAATATTGAGGTGCACTGGAAATAGAAGGCAAAACCAATGCAAGTCAATACAAAATATTGGGGTGCAATGGAAATAGAATGCAAAATCAATGCAAGTCTATGCAAAAGTCTTGGGGTGCAATGGAAATAGAATTCAAAATCAATGCAAATCAATGCAAAAGTATTGGGGTGCAATGGAAATAAAATGCAAAACCAAAGCAAAGAAATGCAAAATTATTGGGATGCAATGTAAATAGAATGCAAAATGAATGCAAATCAATGCAAAAGTATTGGGGTGCAATGGAAATAGAATGAAAAGTCAATGCCAATAAATGCAAAAGTATTGGGGTGCAATGGAAATAGAATGCAAAATCAATGCAAGTCAATGCAAAAGTCTTGGGGTGCATTGGAAATAGAATTCAAAATCAATGCAAGTCAATGCAAAAGTATTGGGGAGCAATGAAAATAGAATGTAAAATCAATGCATGCAAAAGCAAAAGTATTGAGGTGCAATGGAAATAGAATGCAAAATCAATGCAAGTCAATGCAAAAGTATTGGGGTGCAATGGAAATAGAATGCAAAAGCAAACCAAAATATGAAAATGAATTTGGGTGCAATGGAAACAGAATGCAAAATCAATGCAAGTCATGCAAAAGTATTGGGATGTAATGGAAATAGAATGCAAAATCAATGCAAGTCAATGCAAAAGTATTGGTTGCAATGGAATAGAAATGCAATATCAATGCAAGTAAATTTAAAAGTATCGGGGTGCAATGGAAATAGAGAGCAAAATTAATACAAATAAATGCAAAAGTATTGGGGTGGAATGGAAATGTAAACTCAATGGGAAATGATCAAATAGGCAAAAACTGACATTTTTGCAGGTACTTTACTTTCTGGGAAAAAGTTTGCAATTCCAATGTAAACTCAATGGGAAATGATCAAATAGGCAAAAACTGACATTTTTGCAGGTACTTTACTCTCTGGGAAAAAGTTTGCAATTCCAATGTAAACTCAATGGGAAATGATCAAATAGGCGAAAACTGACATTTTTGCAGGTACTTTACTCTCTGGGAAAAAGTTTGCAATTCCAATGTAAACTCAATGGGAAATGATCAAATAGGCAAAAACTGACATTTTTGCAGGTACTTTACTCTCTGGGAAAAAGTTTGCAATTCCAATGTAAACTCAATGGGAAATGATCAAATAGGCCAAAACTGACATTTTTGCAGGTACTTTGGTGTCTGGGAAAAAGTTTGCAATTCCAATGTAAACTCAATGGGAAATGATCAAATAGGCCAAAACTGACATTTTTGCAGGTACTTTGGTGTCTGGGAAAAAGTTTGCAATTCCAATGTAAACTCAATGGGAAATGATCAAATAGGCGAAAACTGACATTTTTGCAGGTACTTTACTCTCTGGGAAAAAGTTTGCAATTCCAATGTAAACTCAATGGGAAATGATCAAATAGGCCAAAACTGACATTTTTGCAGGTACTTTGCTGTCTGGGAAAAAGTTTGCAATTCCAATGTAAACTCAATGGGAAATGATCAAATAGGCAAGAACTGACATTTTTGCAGGTACTTTGGTGTCTGGGAAAAAGTTTGCAATTCCAATGTAAACTCAATGGGAAATGATCAAATAGGCCAAAACTGACATTTTTGCAGGTACTTTGGTGTCTGGGAAAAAGTTTGCAATTCCAATGTAAACTCAATGGGAAATGATCAAATAGGCCAAAACTGACGTTTTTGCAGGTACTTTGTTGTCTGGGAAAAAGTTTGCAATTCCAATGTAAACTCAATGGGAAATGATCAAATAGGCCAAAACTGACATTTTTGCAGGTACTTTGGTGTCTGGGAAAAAGTTTGCAATACCAATGTAAACTCAATGGGAAATGATCAAATAGGCCAAAACTGACATTTTTGCAGGTACTTTGGTGTCTGGGAAAAAGTTTGCAATTCCAATGTAAACTCAATGGGAAATGATCAAATAGGCCAAAACTGATCATTTTTGCAGGTACTTTACTCTCTGGGAAAAAGTTTGCAATTCCAATGTAAACTCAATGGGAAATGATCAAATAGGCAAAAACTGACATTTTTTCAGGTACTTTACTCTCTGGGAAAAAGTTTGCAATTCCAATGTAAACTCAATGGGAAATGATCAAATAGGCGAAAACTGACATTTTTGCAGGTACTTTGGTGTCTGGGAAAAAGTTTGCAATTCCAATGTAAACTCAATGGGAAATGATCAAATAGGCAAAAACTGACATTTTTTCAGGTACTTTACTCTCTGGGAAAAAGTTTGCAATTCCAATGTAAACTCAATGGGAAATGATCAAATAGGCCAAAACTGACATTTTTGCAGGTACTTTGGTGTCTGGGAAAAAGTTTGCAATTCCAATGTAAACTCAATGGGAAATGATCAAATAGGCAAAAACTGACATTTTTGCAGGTACTTAACTCTCTGGGAAAAAGTTTGCAATTCCAATGTAAACTCAATGGGAAATGATCAAATAGGCAAAAACTGACATTTTTGCAGGTACTTTGGTGTCTGGGAAAAAGTTTGCAATTCCAATGTAAACTCAGTGGGAAATGATCAAATAGGCCAAAACTGACATTTTTGCAGGTACTTTGGTGTCTGGGAAAAAGTTTGCAATTCCAATGTAAACTCAATGGGAAATGATCAAATAGGCCAAAACTGACATTTTTGCAGGTACTTTGGTGTCTGGGAAAAAGTTTGCAATTCCAATGTAAACTCAATGGGAAATGATCAAATAGGCAAAAACTGACATTTTTGCAGGTACTTAACTCTCTGGGAAAAAGTTTGCAATTCCAATGTAAACTCAATGGGAAATGATCAAATAGGCAAAAACTGACATTTTTGCAGGTACTTAACTCTCTGGGAAAAAGTTTGCAATTCCAATGTAAACTCAATGGGAAATGATCAAATAGGCCAAAACTGACATTTTTGCAGGTACTTTGGTGTCTGGGAAAAAGTTTGCAATTCCAATGTAAACTCAATGGGAAATGATCAAATAGGCCAAAACTGACATTTTTGCAGGTACTTTGGTGTCTGGGAAAAAGTTTGCAATTCCAATGTAAACTCAATGGGAAATGATCAAATAGGCAAAAACTGACATTTTTGCAGGTACTTAACTCTCTGGGAAAAAGTTTGCAATTCCAATGTAAACTCAATGGGAAATGATCAAATAGGCAAAAACTGACATTTTTGCAGGTACTTAACTCTCTGGGAAAAAGTTTGCAATTCCAATGTAAACTCAATGGGAAATGATCAAATAGGCAAAAACTGACATTTTTGCAGGTACTTAACTCTCTGGGAAAAAGTTTGCAATTCCAATGTAAACTCAATGGGAAATGATCAAATAGGCAAAAACTGACATTTTTGCAGGTACTTAACTCTCTGGGAAAAAGTTTGCAATTCCAATGTAAACTCAGTGGGAAATGATCAAATAGGCCAAAACTGACATTTTTGCAGGTACTTTGGTGTCTGGGAAAAAGTTTGCAATTCCAATGTAAACTCAATGGGAAATGATCTAATAGGCAAAAACTGACATTTTTGCAGGTACTTTACTCTCTGGAAAAAAGTTTGCAATTCCAATGTAAACTCAATGGGAAATGATCAAATAGGCGAAAACTGACATTTTTGCAGGTACTTTACTCTCTGGAAAAAAGTTTGCAATTCCAATGTAAACTCAATGGGAAATGATCTAATAGGCAAAAACTGACATTTTTGCAGGTACTTTACTCTCTGGAAAAAAGTGTGCAATTCCAATGTAAACTCAATGGGAAATGATCAAATAGGCAAAAACTGACATTTTTGCAGGTACTTTACTCTCTGGGAAAAAGTTTGCAATTCCAATGTAAACTCAGTGGGAAATGATCAAATAGGCCAAAACTGACATTTTTGCAGGTACTTTGGTGTCTGGGAAAAAGTTTGCAATTCCAATGTAAACTCAATGGGAAATGATCAAATAGGCCAAAACTGACATTTTTGCAGGTACTTTGGTGTCTGGGAAAAAGTTTGCAATTCCAATGTAAACTCAATGGGAAATGATCAAATAGGCCAAAACTGACGTTTTTGCAGGTACTTTGTTGTCTGGGAAAAAGTTTGCAATTCCAATGTAAACTCAATGGGAAATGATCAAATAGGCCAAAACTGACATTTTTGCAGGTACTTTGGTGTCTGGGAAAAAGTTTGCAATACCAATGTAAACTCAATGGGAAATGATCAAATAGGCCAAAACTGACATTTTTGCAGGTACTTTGGTGTCTGGGAAAAAGTTTGCAATTCCAATGTAAACTCAATGGGAAATGATCAAATAGGCCAAAACTGATCATTTTTGCAGGTACTTTACTCTCTGGGAAAAAGTTTGCAATTCCAATGTAAACTCAATGGGAAATGATCAAATAGGCGAAAACTGACATTTTTGCAGGTACTTTACTCTCTGGGAAAAAGTTTGCAATTCCAATGTAAACTCAATGGGAAATGATCAAATAGGCGAAAACTGACATTTTTGCAGGTACTTTACTCTCTGGGAAAAAGTTTGCAATTCCAATGTAAACTCAATGGGAAATGATCAAATAGGCAAAAACTGACATTTTTTCAGGTACTTTACTCTCTGGGAAAAAGTTTGCAATTCCAATGTAAACTCAATGGGAAATGATCAAATAGGCCAAAACTGACATTTTTGCAGGTACTTTGGTGTCTGGGAAAAAGTTTGCAATTCCAATGTAAACTCAATGGGAAATGATCAAATAGGCAAAAACTGACATTTTTGCAGGTACTTAACTCTCTGGGAAAAAGTTTGCAATTCCAATGTAAACTCAATGGGAAATGATCAAATAGGCAAAAACTGACATTTTTGCAGGTACTTTACTCTCTGGGAAAAAGTTTGCAATTCCAATGTAAACTCAGTGGGAAATGATCAAATAGGCCAAAACTGACATTTTTGCAGGTACTTTGGTGTCTGGGAAAAAGTTTGCAATTCCAATGTAAACTCAATGGGAAATGATCTAATAGGCAAAAACTGACATTTTTGCAGGTACTTTACTCTCTGGAAAAAAGTTTGCAATTCCAATGTAAACTCAATGGGAAATGATCAAATAGGCGAAAACTGACATTTTTGCAGGTACTTTACTCTCTGGAAAAAAGTTTGCAATTCCAATGTAAACTCAATGGGAAATGATCTAATAGGCAAAAACTGACATTTTTGCAGGTACTTTACTCTCTGGAAAAAAGTTTGCAATTCCAATGTAAACTCAATGGGAAATGATCAAATAGGCAAAAACTGACATTTTTGCAGGTACTTTACTCTCTGGGAAAAAGTTTGCAATTCCAATGTAAACTCAGTGGGAAATGATCAAATAGGCCAAAACTGACATTTTTGCAGGTACTTTGGTGTCTGGGAAAAAGTTTGCAATTCCAATGTAAACTCAATGGGAAATGATCAAATAGGCCAAAACTGACATTTTTGCAGGTACTTTACTCTCTGGAAAAAAGTTTGCAATTCCAATGTAAACTCAATGGGAAATGATCAAATAGGCGAAAACTGACATTTTTGCAGGTACTTTACTCTCTGGAAAAAAGTTTGCAATTCCAATGTAAACTCAATGGGAAATGATCTAATAGGCAAAAACTGACATTTTTGCAGGTACTTTACTCTCTGGAAAAAAGTTTGCAATTCCAATGTAAACTCAATGGGAAATGATCAAATAGGCGAAAACTGACATTTTTGCAGGTACTTTGGTGTCTGGGAAAAAGTTTGCAATTCCAATGTAAACTCAATGGGAAATGATCAAATAGGCAAAAACTGACTTTTTTGCAGGTACTTTGGTGTCTGGGAAAAAGTTTGCAATTCCAATGTAAACTCACTGGGAAATGATCAAATAGGCCAAAACTGACATTTTTGCAGGTACTTTGGTGTCTGGGAAAAAGTTTGCAATTCCAATGTAAACTCAATGGGAAATGATCAAATAGGCCAAAACTGACATTTTTGCAGGTACTTTGGTGTCTGGGAAAAAGTTTGCAATTCCAATGTAAACTCAATGGGAAATGATCAAATAGGCCAAAACTGACATTTTTGCAGGTACTTTGGTGTCTGGGAAAAAGTTTGCAATTCCAATGTAAACTCAATGGGAAATGATCAAATAGGCCAAAACTGACATTTTTGCAGGTACTTTGGTGTCTGGGAAAAAGTTTGCAATTCCAATGTAAACTCAATGGGAAATGATCAAATAGGCCAAAACTGACATTTTTGCAGGTACTTTGGTGTCTGGGAAAAAGTTTGCAATTCCAATGTAAACTCAATGGGAAATGATCAAATAGGCCAAAACTGACATTTTTGCAGGTACTTTGCTGTCTGGGAAAAAGTTTGCAATTCCAATGTAAACTCAATGGGAAATGATCAAATAGGCCAAAACTGACATTTTTGCAGGTACTTTGGTGTCTGGGAAAAAGTTTGCAATTCCAATGTAAACTCAATGGGAAATGATCAAATAGGCAAAAACTGACATTTTTGCAGGTACTTTGGTGTCTGGGAAAAAGTTTGCAATTCCAATGTAAACTCAATGGGAAATGATCAAATAGGCCAAAACTGACATTTTTGCAGGTACTTTGGTGTCTGGGAAAAAGTTTGCAATTCCAATGTAAACTCAATGGGAAATGATCAAATAGGCGAAAACTGCATTTTTGCAGGTACTTTACTCTCTGGGAAAAAGTTTGCAATTCCAATGTAAACTCAATGGGAAATGATCAAATAGGCGAAAACTGACATTTTTGCAGGTACTTTACTCTCTGGAAAAAGTTTGCAATTCCAATGTAAACTCAATGGGAAATGATCAAATAGGCCAAAACTGACATTTTTGCAGGTACTTTGGTGTCTGGGAAAAAGTTTGCAATTCCAATGTAAACTCAATGGGAAATGATCAAATAGGCCAAAACTGACATTTTTGCAGGTACTTACTCTCTGGGAAAAAGTTTGCAATTCCAATGTAAACTCAATGGGAAATGATCAAATAGGCCAAAACTGACATTTTTGCAGGTACTTTTCTCTCTGGGAAAAAGTTTGCAATTCCAATGTAAACTCAATGGAAATGATCAAATAGGCGAAAACTGACATTATTGCAGGTACTTTACTCTCTGGGAAAAAGTTTGCAATTCCAATGTAAACTCATGGGAAATGATCAAATAGGCCAAAACTGACATTTTTTGCAGGTACTTTGGTGTCTGGGAAAAAGTTTGCAATTCCAATGTAAACTCAATGGGAAATGATCAAATAGGCAAAAACTGACATTTTTGCAACAGGTACTTTACTCTCTGGGAAAAAGTTTGCAATTCCAATGTAAACTCAATGGGAAATGATCAAATAGGCAAAAACTGACATTTTTGCAGGTACTTTGGTGTCTGGGAAAAAGTTTGCAATTCCAATGTAAACTCAATGGGAAATGATCAAATAGGCCAAAACTGACATTTTTGCAGGTACTTTGGTGTCTGGGAAAAAGTTTGCAATTCCAATGTAAACTCAATGGGAAATGATCAAATAGGCAAAAACTGACATTTTTGCAGGTACTTAACTCTCTGGGAAAAAGTTTGCAATTCCAATGTAAACTCAATGGGAAATGATCAAATAGGCAAAAACTGACATTTTTGCAGGTACTTTACTCTCTGGGAAAAAGTTTGCAATTCCAATGTAAACTCAGTGGGAAATGATCAAATAGGCCAAAACTGACATTTTTGCAGGTACTTTGGTGTCTGGGAAAAGTTTGCAATTCCAATGTAAACTCAATGGGAAATGATCAAATAGGCCAAAACTGACATTTTTGCAGGTACTTTACTCTCTGGGAAAAAGTTTGCAATTCCAATGTAAACTCAATGGGAAATGATCTAATAGGCAAAAACTGACATTTTTGCAGGTACTTACTCTCTGGGAAAAAGTTTGCAATTCCAATGTAAACTCAATGGGAAATGATCAAATAGGCCAAAACTGACATTTTTGCAGGTACTTTGGTGTCTGGGAAAAAGTTTGCAATTCCAATGTAAACTCAATGGGAAATGATCAAATAGGCAAAAACTGACATTTTTGCAGGTACTTTGGTGTCTGGGAAAAAGTTTGCAATTCCAATGTAAACTCAATGGGAAATGATCAAATAGGCCAAAACTGACATTTTTGCAGGTACTTTGGTGTCTGGGAAAAAGTTTGCAATTCCAATGTAAACTCAATGGGAAATGATCAAATAGGCAAAAACTGACATTTTTGCAGGTACTTTACTCTCTGGGAAAAAGTTTGCAATTCCAATGTAAACTCAATGGGAAATGATCAAATAGGCGAAAACTGACATTTTTGCAGGTACTTTTCTCTCTTGGAAAAAGTTTGCAATTCCAAAGTAAACTCAATGGGAAATGATCAAATAGGCCAAAACTGACATTTTTGCAGGTACTTTGGTGTCTGGGAAAAAGTTTGCAATTCCAATGTAAACTCAATGGGAAATGATCAAATAGGCCAAAACTGACATTTTTGCAGGTACTTTGGTGTCTGGGAAAAAGTTTGCAATTCCAATGTAAACTCAATGGGAAATGATCAAATAGGCCAAAACTGACATTTTTGCAGGTACTTTGGTGTCTGGGAAAAAGTTTGCAATTCCAATGTAAACTCAATGGGAAATGATCAAATAGGCAAAAACTGACATTTTTGCAGGTACTTTGGTGTCTGGGAAAAAGTTTGCAATTCCAATGTAAACTCAATGGGAAATGATCAAATAGGCAAAAACTGACATTTTTTCAGGTACTTTACTCTCTGGGAAAAAGTTTGCAATTCCAATGTAAACTCAATGGGAAATGATCAAATAGGCCAAAACTGACATTTTTGCAGGTACTTTGGTGTCTGGGAAAAAGTTTGCAATTCCAATGTAAACTCAATGGGAAATGATCAAATAGGCGAAAACTGACATTTTTGCAGGTACTTTACTCTCTGGGAAAAAGTTTGCAATTCCAATGTAAACTCAATGGGAAATGATCAAATAGGCCAAAACTGACATTTTTGCAGGTACTTTGCTGTCTGGGAAAAAGTTTGCAATTCCAATGTAAACTCAATGGGAAATGATCAAATAGGCAAGAACTGACATTTTTGCAGGTACTTTGGTGTCTGGGAAAAAGTTTGCAATTCCAATGTAAACTCAATGGGAAATGATCAAATAGGCCAAAACTGACATTTTTGCAGGTACTTTGGTGTCTGGGAAAAAGTTTGCAATTCCAATGTAAACTCAATGGGAAATGATCAAATAGGCCAAAACTGACGTTTTTGCAGGTACTTTGTTGTCTGGGAAAAAGTTTGCAATTCCAATGTAAACTCAATGGGAAATGATCAAATAGGCCAAAACTGACATTTTGCAGGTACTTACTCTCTGGGAAAAAGTTTGCAATTCCAATGTAAACTCAATGGGAAATGATCAAATAGGCCAAAACTGACATTTTTGCAGGTACTTTACTCTCTGGGAAAAAGTTTGCAATTCCAATGTAAACTCAATGGAAAATGATCAAATAGGCGAAAACTGACATTATTGCAGGTACTTTACTCTCTGGGAAAAAGTTTGCAATTCCAATGTAAACTCAATGGGAAATGATCAAATAGGCCAAAACTGACATTTTTGCAGGTACTTTGGTGTCTGGAAAAAAGTTTGCAATTCCAATGTAAACTCAATGGGAAATGATCAAATAGGCAAAAACTGACATTTTTGCAGGTACTTTACTCTCTGGGAAAAAGTTTGCAATTCCAATGTAAACTCAATGGGAAATGATCAAATAGGCAAAAACTGACATTTTTGCAGGTACTTTGGTGTCTGGGAAAAAGTTTGCAATTCCAATGTAAACTCAATGGGAAATGATCAAATAGGCCAAAACTGACATTTTTGCAGGTACTTTGGTGTCTGGGAAAAAGTTTGCAATTCCAATGTAAACTCAATGGGAAATGATCAAATAGGCCAAAACTGACATTTTTGCAGGTACTTAACTCTCTGGGAAAAAGTTTGCAATTCCAATGTAAACTCAATGGGAAATGATCAAATAGGCAAAAACTGACATTTTTGCAGGTACTTTACTCTCTGGGAAAAAGTTTGCAATTCCAATGTAAACTCAGTGGGAAATGATCAAATAGGCCAAAACTGACATTTTTGCAGGTACTTTGGTGTCTGGGAAAAAGTTTGCAATTCCAATGTAAACTCAATGGGAAATGATCAAATAGGCAAAAACTGACATTTTTGCAGGTACTTTACTCTCTGGGAAAAAGTTTGCAATTCCAATGTAAACTCAATGGGAAATGATCTAATAGGCAAAAACTGACATTTTTGCAGGTACTTACTCTCTGGGAAAAAGTTTGCAATTCCAATGTAAACTCAATGGGAAATGATCAAATAGGCCAAAACTGACATTTTTGCAGGTACTTACTCTCTGGGAAAAAGTTTGCAATTCCAATGTAAACTCAATGGGAAATGATCAAATAGGCCAAAACTGACATTTTTGCAGGTACTTTGGTGTCTGGGAAAAAGTTTGCAATTCCAATGTAAACTCAATGGGAAATGATCAAATAGGCAAAAACTGACATTTTTGCAGGTACTTTGGTGTCTGGGAAAAAGTTTGCAATTCCAATGTAAACTCAATGGGAAATGATCAAATAGGCCAAAACTGACATTTTTGCAGGTACTTTGGTGTCTGGGAAAAAGTTTGCAATTCCAATGTAAACTCAATGGGAAATGATCAAATAGGCAAAAACTGACATTTTTGCAGGTACTTTACTCTCTGGGAAAAAGTTTGCAATTCCAATGTAAACTCAATGGGAAATGATCAAATAGGCGAAAACTGACATTTTTGCAGGTACTTTTCTCTCTTGGAAAAAGTTTGCAATTCCAAAGTAAACTCAATGGGAAATGATCAAATAGGCCAAAACTGACATTTTTGCAGGTACTTTGGTGTCTGGGAAAAAGTTTGCAATTCCAATGTAAACTCAATGGGAAATGATCAAATAGGCCAAAACTGACATTTTTGCAGGTACTTTGGTGTCTGGGAAAAAGTTTGCAATTCCAATGTAAACTCAATGGGAAATGATCAAATAGGCCAAAACTGACATTTTTGCAGGTACTTTGGTGTCTGGGAAAAAGTTTGCAATTCCAATGTAAACTCAATGGGAAATGATCAAATAGGCAAAAACTGACATTTTTGCAGGTACTTTGGTGTCTGGGAAAAAGTTTGCAATTCCAATGTAAACTCAATGGGAAATGATCAAATAGGCAAAAACTGACATTTTTTCAGGTACTTTACTCTCTGGGAAAAAGTTTGCAATTCCAATGTAAACTCAATGGGAAATGATCAAATAGGCCAAAACTGACATTTTTGCAGGTACTTTGGTGTCTGGGAAAAAGTTTGCAATTCCAATGTAAACTCAATGGGAAATGATCAAATAGGCGAAAACTGACATTTTTGCAGGTACTTTACTCTCTGGGAAAAAGTTTGCAATTCCAATGTAAACTCAATGGGAAATGATCAAATAGGCCAAAACTGACATTTTTGCAGGTACTTTGCTGTCTGGGAAAAAGTTTGCAATTCCAATGTAAACTCAATGGGAAATGATCAAATAGGCAAGAACTGACATTTTTGCAGGTACTTTGGTGTCTGGGAAAAAGTTTGCAATTCCAATGTAAACTCAATGGGAAATGATCAAATAGGCCAAAACTGACATTTTTGCAGGTACTTTGGTGTCTGGGAAAAAGTTTGCAATTCCAATGTAAACTCAATGGGAAATGATCAAATAGGCCAAAACTGACGTTTTTGCAGGTACTTTGTTGTCTGGGAAAAAGTTTGCAATTCCAATGTAAACTCAATGGGAAATGATCAAATAGGCCAAAACTGACATTTTTGCAGGTACTTACTCTCTGGGAAAAAGTTTGCAATTCCAATGTAAACTCAATGGGAAATGATCAAATAGGCCAAAACTGACATTTTTGCAGGTACTTTACTCTCTGGGAAAAAGTTTGCAATTCCAATGTAAACTCAATGGAAAATGATCAAATAGGCGAAAACTGACATTATTGCAGGTACTTTACTCTCTGGGAAAAAGTTTGCAATTCCAATGTAAACTCAATGGGAAATGATCAAATAGGCCAAAACTGACATTTTTGCAGGTACTTTGGTGTCTGGAAAAAAGTTTGCAATTCCAATGTAAACTCAATGGGAAATGATCAAATAGGCAAAAACTGACATTTTTGCAGGTACTTTACTCTCTGGGAAAAAGTTTGCAATTCCAATGTAAACTCAATGGGAAATGATCAAATAGGCAAAAACTGACATTTTTGCAGGTACTTTGGTGTCTGGGAAAAAGTTTGCAATTCCAATGTAAACTCAATGGGAAATGATCAAATAGGCCAAAACTGACATTTTTGCAGGTACTTTGGTGTCTGGGAAAAAGTTTGCAATTCCAATGTAAACTCAATGGGAAATGATCAAATAGGCCAAAACTGACATTTTTGCAGGTACTTAACTCTCTGGGAAAAAGTTTGCAATTCCAATGTAAACTCAATGGGAAATGATCAAATAGGCAAAAACTGACATTTTTGCAGGTACTTTACTCTCTGGGAAAAAGTTTGCAATTCCAATGTAAACTCAGTGGGAAATGATCAAATAGGCCAAAACTGACATTTTTGCAGGTACTTTGGTGTCTGGGAAAAAGTTTGCAATTCCAATGTAAACTCAATGGGAAATGATCAAATAGGCAAAAACTGACATTTTTGCAGGTACTTTACTCTCTGGGAAAAAGTTTGCAATTCAATGTAAACTCAATGGGAAATGATCTAATAGGCAAAAACTGACATTTTTGCAGGTACTTACTCTCTGGGAAAAAGTTTGCAATTCCAATGTAAACTCAATGGGAAATGATCAAATAGGCCAAAACTGACATTTTTGCAGGTACTTACTCTCTGGGAAAAAGTTTGCAATTCCAATGTAAACTCAATGGGAAATGATCAAATAGGCAAAAACTGACATTTTTGCAGGTACTTTGGTGTCTGGGAAAAAGTTTGCAATTCCAATGTAAACTCAATGGGAAATGATCAAATAGGCAAAAACTGACATTTTTGCAGGTACTTTGGTGTCTGGGAAAAAGTTTGCAAT
Organism: Anolis sagrei; assembly: GCF_037176765.1. Classification (NCBI taxonomy): domain Eukaryota; kingdom Metazoa; phylum Chordata; class Lepidosauria; order Squamata; family Anolidae; genus Anolis; species Anolis sagrei. Next base: position 30,412,975 of record NC_090030.1, on the reverse strand, counting down.
TCCAATGTAAACTCAATGGGAAATGATCAAATAGGCCAAAACTGACATTTTTGCAGGTACTTTGGTGTCTGGGAAAAAGTTTGCAATTCCAATGTAAACTCAATGGGAAATGATCAAATAGGCAAAAACTGACATTTTTGCAGGTACTTTACTCTCTGGGAAAAAGTTTGCAATTCCAATGTAAACTCAATGGGAAATGATCAAATAGGCGAAAACTGACATTTTTGCAGGTACTTTACTCTCTGGGAAAAAGTTTGCAATTCCAAAGTAAACTCAATGGGAAATGATCAAATAGGCCAAAACTGACATTTTTGCAGGTACTTTGGTGTCTGGGAAAAAGTTTGCACTTCCAATGTAAACTCAATGGGAAATGATCAAATAGGCCAAAACTGACATTTTTGCAGGTACTTACTCTCTGGGAAAAAGTTTGCAATTCCAATGTAAACTCAATGGGAAATGATCAAATAGGCCAAAACTGACATTTTTGCAGGTACTTTACTCTCTGGGAAAAAGTTTGCAATTCCAATGTAAACTCAATGGAAAATGATCAAATAGGCGAAAACTGACATTATTGCAGGTACTTTACTCTCTGGGAAAAAGTTTGCAATTCCAATGTAAACTCAATGGGAAATGATCAAATAGGCCAAAACTGACATTTTTGCAGGTACTTTGGTGTCTGGGAAAAAGTTTGCAATTCCAATGTAAACTCAATGGGAAATGATCAAATAGGCAAAAACTGACATTTTTGCAGGTACTTTACTCTCTGGGAAAAAGTTTGCAATTCCAATGTAAACTCAATGGGAAATGATCTAATAGGCAAAAACTGACATTTTTGCAGGTACTTTACTCTCTGGAAAAAAGTTTGCAATTCCAATGTAAACTCAATGGGAAATGATCAAATAGGCGAAAACTGACATTTTTGCAGGTACTTTGGTGTCTGGGAAAAAGTTTGCAATTCCAATGTAAACTCAATGGGAAATGATCAAATAGGCAAAAACTGACTTTTTTGCAGGTACTTTGGTGTCTGGGAAAAAGTTTGCAATTCCAATGTAAACTCAATGGGAAATGATCAAATAGGCGAAAACTGACATTTTTGCAGGTACTTTGGTGTCTGGGAAAAAGTTTGCAATTCCAATGTAAACTCAATGGGAAATGATCAAATAGGCCAAAACTGACATTTTTGCAGGTACTTTGGTGTCTGGGAAAAAGTTTGCAATTCCAATGTAAACTCAATGGGAAATGATCAAATAGGCCAAAACTGACATTTTTGCAGGTACTTTGGTGTCTGGGAAAAAGTTTGCAATTCCAATGTAAACTCAATGGGAAATGATCAAATAGGCCAAAACTGACATTTTTGCAGGTACTTTGGTGTCTGGGAAAAGTTTGCAATTCCAATGTAAACTCAATGGGAAATGATCAAATAGGCCAAAACTGACATTTTTGCAGGTACTTTGGTGTCTGGGAAAAAGTTTGCAATTCCAATGTAAACTCAATGGGAAATGATCAAATAGGCCAAAACTGACATTTTTGCAGGTACTTTGGTGTCTGGGAAAAAGTTTGCAATTCCAATGTAAACTCAATGGGAAATGATCAAATAGGCCAAAACTGACATTTTGCAGGTACTTTGGTGTCTGGGAAAAAGTTTGCAATTCCAATGTAAACTCAATGGGAAATGATCAAATAGGCCAAAACTGACATTTTTGCAGGTACTTTGGTGTCTGGGAAAAAGTTTGCAATTCCAATGTAAACTCAATGGGAAATGATCAAATAGGCAAAAACTGACATTTTTGCAGGTACTTTGGTGTCTGGGAAAAAGTTTGCAATTCCAATGTAAACTCAATGGGAAATGATCAAATAGGCAAAAACTGACATTTTTGCAGGTACTTTACTCTCTGGGAAAAAGTTTGCAATTCCAATGTAAACTCAATGGGAAATGATCAAATAGGCAAAAACTGACATTTTTGCAGGTACTTTACCCTCTGGGAAAAAGTTTGCAATTCCAATGTAAACTCAATGAAAATGATCAAATAGGCCAAAACTGACATTTTTGCAGGTACTTTACTCTCTGGGAAAAAGTTTGCAATTCCAAAGTAAACTCAATGGGAAATGATCAAATAGGCCAAAACTGACATTTTTGCAGGTACTTTGGTGTCTGGGAAAAAGTTTGCAATTCCAATGTAAACTCAATGGGAAATGATCAAATAGGCCAAAACTGACATTTTTGCAGGTACTTACTCTCTGGGAAAAGTTTGCAATTCCAATGTAAACTCAATGGGAAATGATCAAATAGGCCAAAACTGACATTTTTGCAGGTACTTTACTCTCTGGGAAAAAGTTTGCAATTCCAATGTAAACTCAATGGGAAATGATCAAATAGGCGAAAACTGACATTTTTGCAGGTACTTTACTCTCTGGGAAAAAGTTTGCAATTCCAATGTAAACTCAATGGGAAATGATCAAATAGGCCAAAACTGACATTTTTGCAGGTACTTTGGTGTCTGGGAAAAAGTTTGCAATTCCAATGTAAACTCAATGGGAAATGATCAAATAGGCCAAAACTGACATTTTTGCAGGTACTTTGGTGTCTGGGAAAAAGTTTGCAATTCCAATGTAAACTCAATGGGAAATGATCAAATAGGCCAAACTGACATTTTTGCAGGTACTTTGCTGTCTGGGAAAAAGTTTGCAATTCCAATGTAAACTTAATGGAAAATGATCAAATAGGCCAAAACTGACATTTTTGCAGGTACTTTGGTGTCTGGGAAAAAGTTTGCAATTCCAATGTAAACTCAAAGGGAAATGATCAAATAGGCCAAAACTGACATTTTTGCAGGTACTTTGGTGTCTGGGAAAAAGTTTGCAATTCCAATGTAAACTCAATGGGAAATGATCAAATAGGCCAAAACTGACATTTTTGCTGTCTGGGAAAAAGTTTGCAATTCCAATGTAAACTCAATGGGAAATGATCAAATAGGCCAAAACTGACATTTTTCAGGTACTTTGGTGTCTGGGAAAAAGTTTGCAATTCCAATGTAAACTCAATGGGAAATGATCAAATAGGCCAAAACTGACATTTTTGCAGGTACTTTGGTGTCTGGGAAAAAGTTTGCAATTCCAATGTAAACTCAATGGGAAATGATCAAATAGGCGAAAACTGACATTTTTGCAGGTACTTTACTCTCTGGGAAAAAGTTTGCAATTCCAATGTAAACTCAATGGGAAATGATCAAATAGGCCAAAACTGACATTTTTGCAGGTACTTTGGTGTCTGGGAAAAAGTTTGCAATTCCAATGTAAACTCAATGGGAAATGATCAAATAGGCCAAAACTGACATTTTTGCAGGTACTTACTCTCTGGGAAAAAGTTTGCAATTCCAATGTAAACTCAATGGGAAATGATCAAATAGGCCAAAACTGACATTTTTGCAGGTACTTTACTCTCTGGGAAAAAGTTTGCAATTCCAATGTAAACTCAATGGGAAATGATCAAATAGGCGAAAACTGACATTTTTGCAGGTACTTTACTCTCTGGGAAAAAGTTTGCAATTCCAATGTAAACTCAATGGGAAATGATCAAATAGGCCAAAACTGACATTTTTGCAGGTACTTTGGTGTCTGGGAAAAAGTTTGCAATTCCAATGTAAACTAAATGGGAAATGATCAAATAGGCAAAAACTGACATTTTTGCAGGTACTTTGGTGTCTGGGAAAAAGTTTGCAATTCCAATGTAAACTCAATGGGAAATGATCAAATAGGCAAAAACTGACATTTTTGCAGGTACTTTGCTGTCTGGGAAAAAGTTTGCAATTCCAATGTAAACTTAATGGGAAATGATCAAATAGGCCAAAACTGACATTTTTGCAGGTACTTTGGTGTCTGGGAAAAAGTTTGCAATTCCAATGTAAACTCAATGGGAAATGATCAAATAGGCCAAAACTGACATTTTTGCAGGTACTTTGGTGTCTGGGAAAAAGTTTGCAATTCCAATGTAAACTCAATGGGAAATGATCAAATAGGCCAAAACTGACATTTTTGCTGTCTGGGAAAAAGTTTGCAATTCCAATGTAAACTCAATGGGAAATGATCAAATAGGCCAAAACTGACATTTTTCAGGTACTTTGGTGTCTGGGAAAAAGTTTGCAATTCCAATGTAAACTCAATGGGAAATGATCAAATAGGCCAAAACTGACATTTTTGCAGGTACTTTGGTGTCTGGGAAAAAGTTTGCAATTCCAATGTAAACTCAATGGGAAATGATCAAATAGGCGAAAACTGACATTTTTGCAGGTACTTTACTCTCTGGGAAAAAGTTTGCAATTCCAATGTAAACTCAATGGGAAATGATCAAATAGGCCAAAACTGACATTTTTGCAGGTACTTGGTGTCTGGGAAAAAGTTTGCAATTCCAATGTAAACTCAATGGGAAATGATCAAATAGGCCAAAACTGACATTTTTGCAGGTACTTACTCTCTGGGAAAAAGTTTGCAATTCCAATGTAAACTCAATGGGAAATGATCAAATAGGCCAAAACTGACATTTTTGCAGGTACTTTACTCTCTGGGAAAAAGTTTGCAATTCCAATGTAAACTCAATGGGAAATGATCAAATAGGCGAAAACTGACATTTTTGCAGGTACTTTACTCTCTGGGAAAAAGTTTGCAATTCCAATGTAAACTCAATGGGAAATGATCAAATAGGCCAAAACTGACATTTTTGCAGGTACTTTGGTGTCTGGGAAAAAGTTTGCAATTCCAATGTAAACTAAATGGGAAATGATCAATAGGCAAAAACTGACATTTTTGCAGGTACTTTGGTGTCTGGGAAAAAGTTTGCAATTCCAATGTAAACTCAATGGGAAATGATCAAATAGGCCAAAACTGACATTTTTGCAGGTACTTTGCTGTCTGGGAAAAAGTTTGCAATTCCAATGTAAACTTAATGGGAAATGATCAAATAGGCCAAAACTGACATTTTTGCAGGTACTTTGGTGTCTGGGAAAAAGTTTGCAATTCCAATGTAAACTCAATGGAAATGATCAAATAGGCAAAAACTGACTTTTTTGCAGGTACTTTGGTGTCTGGGAAAAAGTTTGCAATTCCAATGTAAACTCAATGGGAAATGATCAAATAGGCGAAAACTGACATTTTTGCAGGTACTTTGGTGTCTGGGAAAAAGTTTGCAATTCCAATGTAAACTCAATGGGAAATGATCAAATAGGCCAAAACTGACATTTTTGCAGGTACTTTACTCTCTGGGAAAAAGTTTGCAATTCCAATGTAAACTCAATGGGAAATGATCAAATAGGCGAAAACTGACATTTTTGCAGGTACTTTACTCTCTGGGAAAAAGTTTGCAATTCCAAAGTAAACTCAATGGGAAATGATCAAATAGGCCAAAACTGACATTTTTGCAGGTACTTTGGTGTCTGGGAAAAAGTTTGCAATTCCAATGTAAACTCAATGGGAAATGATCAAATAGGCCAAAACTGACATTTTTGCAGGTACTTACTCTCTGGGAAAAAGTTTGCAATTCCAATGTAAACTCAATGGGAAATGATCAAATAGGCCAAAACTGACATTTTTGCAGGTACTTTACTCTCTGGGAAAAAGTTTGCAATTCCAATGTAAACTCAATGGGAAATGATCAAATAGGCGAAAACTGACATTTTTGCAGGTACTTTACTCTCTGGGAAAAAGTTTGCAATTCCAATGTAAACTCAATGGGAAATGATCAAATAGGCCAAAACTGACATTTTTGCAGGTACTTTGGTGTCTGGGAAAAAGTTTGCAATTCCAATGTAAACTAAATGGGAAATGATCAAATAGGCAAAAACTGACATTTTTGCAGGTACTTTGGTGTCTGGGAAAAAGTTTGCAATTCCAATGTAAACTCAATGGGAAATGATCAAATAGGCCAAAACTGACATTTTTGCAGGTACTTTGCTGTCTGGGAAAAAGTTTGCAATTCCAATGTAAACTTAATGGGAAATGATCAAATAGGCCAAAACTGACATTTTTGCAGGTACTTTGGTGTCTGGGAAAAAGTTTGCAATTCCAATGTAAACTCAATGGGAAATGATCAAATAGGCCAAAACTGACATTTTTGCAGGTACTTTGGTGTCTGGGAAAAAGTTTGCAATTCCAATAATTCCAATGTAAACTCAATGGGAAATGATCAAATAGGCCAAAACTGACATTTTTGCAGGTACTTTGGTGTCTGGGAAAAAGTTTGCAATTCCAATGTAAACTCAATGGGAAATGATCAAATAGGCCAAAACTGACATTTTTGCTGTCTGGGAAAAAGTTTGCAATTCCAATGTAAACTCAATGGGAAATGATCAAATAGGCCAAAACTGACATTTTTCAGGTACTTTGGTGTCTGGGAAAAAGTTTGCAATTCCAATGTAAACTCAATGGGAAATGATCAAATAGGCCAAAACTGACATTTTTGCAGGTACTTTGGTGTCTGGGAAAAGGTTTGCAATTCCAATGTAAACTCAATGGGAAATGATCAAATAGGCAAAAACTGACATTTTTGCAGGTACTTAACTCTCTGGGAAAAAGTTTGCAATTCCAATGTAAACTCAATGGGAAATGATCAAATAGGCAAAAACTGACATTTTTGCAGGTACTTTACTCTCTGGGAAAAAGTTTGCAATTCCAATGTAAACTCAATGAGAAATGATCAAATAGGCAAAAACTGACATTTTTGCAGGTACTTTACTCTCTGGGAAAAAGTTTGCAATTCCAATGTAAACTCAATGGGAAATGATCAAATAGGCCAAAACTGACATTTTTGCAGGTACTTTACTCTCTGGGAAAAAGTTTGCAATTCCAATGGAAACTCAATGGGAAATGATCAAATAGGCCAAAACTGACATTTTTGCAGGTACTTTGCTGTCTGGGAAAAAGTTTGCAATTCCAATGTAAACTCAATCGGAAATGATCAAATAGGCCAAAACTGACATTTTTGCAGGTACTTTGGTGTCTGGGAAAAAGTTTGCAATTCCAATGTAAACTCAATGGGAAATGATCAAATAGGCCAAAACTGACATTTTTGCAGGTACTTTGGTGTCTGGGAAAAAGTTTGCAATTCCAATGTAAACTCAATGGGAAATGACCAAATAGGCAAAAACTGACATTTTTGCAGGTACTTTACTCTCTGGGAAAAAGTTTGCAATTCCAATGTAAACTCAATGGGAAATGATCAAATAGGCAAAAACTGACATTTTTGCAGGTACTTTGGTGTCTGGGAAAAAGTTTGCAATTCCAATGTAAACTCAATGGGAAATGATCAAATAGGCCAAAACTGACATTTTTGCAGGTACTTTGCTGTCTGGGAAAAAGTTTGCAATTCCAATGTAAACTTAATGGGAAATGATCAAATAGGCCAAAACTGACATTTTTGCAGGTACTTTGGTGTCTGGGAAAAAGTTTGCAATTCCAATGTAAACTCAATGGGAAATGATCAAATAGGCCAAAACTGACATTTTTGCAGGTACTTTGGTGTCTGGGAAAAAGTTTGCAATTCCAATGTAAACTCAATGGGAAATGATCAAATAGGCCAAAACTGACATTTTTGCTGTCTGGGAAAAAGTTTGCAATTCCAATGTAAACTCAATGGGAAATGATCAAATAGGCCAAAACTGACATTTTTGCAGGTACTTTGGTGTCTGGGAAAAAGTTTGCAATTCCAATGTAAACTCAATGGGAAATGATCAAATAGGCCAAAACTGACATTTTTGCAGGTACTTTGGTGTCTGGGAAAAAGTTTGCAATTCCAATGTAAACTCAATGGGAAATGATCAAATAGGCAAAAACTGACATTTTTGCAGGTACTTTACTCTCTGGGAAAAAGTTTGCAATTCCAATGTAAACTCAATGGGAAATGATCAAATAGGCCAAAACTGACATTTTTGCAGGTACTTTGGTGTCTGGGAAAAAGTTTGCAATTCCAATGTAAACTCAATGGGAAATGATCAAATAGGCCAAAACTGACATTTTTGCAGGTACTTTGGTGTCTGGGAAAAAGTTTGCAATTCCAATGTAAACTCAATGGGAAATGATCAAATAGGCCAAAACTGACATTTTTGCAGGTACTTTGCTGTCTGGGAAAAAGTTTGCAATTCCAATGTAAACTTAATGGAAAATGATCAAATAGGCCAAAACTGACATTTTTGCAGGTACTTTGGTGTCTGGGAAAAAGTTTGCAATTCCAATGTAAACTCAAAGGGAAATGATCAAATAGGCCAAAACTGACATTTTTGCAGGTACTTTGGTGTCTGGGAAAAAGTTTGCAATTCCAATGTAAACTCAATGGGAAATGATCAAATAGGCCAAAACTGACATTTTTGCAGGTACTTTGGTGTCTGGGAAAAAGTTTGCAATTCCAATGTAAACTCAATGGGAAATGATCAAATAGGCCAAAACTGACATTTTTGCTGTCTGGGAAAAAGTTTGCAATTCCAATGTAAACTCAATGGGAAATGATCAAATAGGCCAAAACTGACATTTTTCAGGTACTTTGGTGTCTGGGAAAAAGTTTGCAATTCCAATGTAAACTCAATGGGAAATGATCAAATAGGCCAAAACTGACATTTTTGCAGGTACTTTGGTGTCTGGGAAAAAGTTTGCAATTCCAATGTAAACTCAATGGGAAATGATCAAATAGGCGAAAACTGACATTTTTGCAGGTACTTTACTCTCTGGGAAAAAGTTTGCAATTCCAATGTAAACTCAATGGGAAATGATCTAATAGGCAAAAACTGACATTTTTGCAGGTACTTTACTCTCTGGAAAAAAGTTTGCAATTCCAATGTAAACTCAATGGGAAATTATCAAATAGGCGAAAACTGACATTTTTGCAGGTACTTTGGTGTCTGGGAAAAAGTTTGCAATTCAATGTAAACTCAATGGGAAATGATCAAATAGGCAAAAACTGACTTTTTTGCAGGTACTTCGGTGTCTGGGAAAAAGTTTGCAATTCCAATGTAAACTCAATGGGAAATGATCAAATAGGCGAAAACTGACATTTTTGCAGGTACTTTGGTGTCTGGGAAAAAGTTTGCAATTCCAATGTAAACTCAATGGGAAATGATCAAATAGGCCAAAACTGACATTTTTGCAGGTACTTTACTCTCTGGGAAAAAGTTTGCAATTCCAATGTAAACTCAATGGGAAATGATCAAATAGGCGAAAACTGACATTTTTGCAGGTACTTTGGTGTCTGGGAAAAAGTTTGCAATTCCAATGTAAACTCAATGGGAAATGATCAAATAGGCCAAAACTGACATTTTTGCAGGTACTTTGCTGTCTGGGAAAAAGTTTGCAATTCCAATGTAAACTTAATGGAAAATGATCAAATAGGCCAAAACTGACATTTTTGCAGGTACTTTGGTGTCTGGGAAAAAGTTTGCAATTCCAATGTAAACTCAAAGGGAAATGATCAAATAGGCCAAAACTGACATTTTTGCAGGTACTTTGGTGTCTGGGAAAAAGTTTGCAATTCCAATGTAAACTCAATGGGAAATGATCAAATAGGCCAAAACTGACATTTTTGCAGGTACTTTGGTGTCTGGGAAAAAGTTTGCAATTCCAAAGTAAACTCAATGGGAAATGATCAAATAGGCCAAAACTGACATTTTTGCTGTCTGGGAAAAAGTTTGCAATTCCAATGTAAACTCAATGGGAAATGATCAAATAGGCCAAAACTGACATTTTTCAGGTACTTTGGTGTCTGGGAAAAAGTTTGCAATTCCAATGTAAACTCAATGGGAAATGATCAAATAGGCCAAAACTGACATTTTTGCAGGTACTTTGGTGTCTGGAAAAAGTTTGCAATTCCAATGTAAACTCAATGGGAAATGATCAAATAGGCGAAAACTGACATTTTTGCAGGTACTTTACTCTCTGGGAAAAAGTTTGCAATTCCAATGTAAACTCAATGGGAAATGATCTAATAGGCAAAAACTGACATTTTTGCAGGTACTTTACTCTCTGGAAAAAAGTTTGCAATTCCAATGTAAACTCAATGGGAAATTATCAAATAGGCGAAAACTGACATTTTTGCAGGTACTTTGGTGTCTGGGAAAAAGTTTGCAATTCCAATGTAAACTCAATGGGAAATGATCAAATAGGCAAAAACTGACTTTTTTGCAGGTACTTCGGTGTCTGGGAAAAAGTTTGCAATTCCAATGTAAACTCAATGGGAAATGATCAAATAGGCGAAAACTGACATTTTTGCAGGTACTTTGGTGTCTGGGAAAAAGTTTGCAATTCCAATGTAAACTCAATGGGAAATGATCAAATAGGCCAAAACTGACATTTTTGCAGGTACTTTACTCTCTGGGAAAAAGTTTGCAATTCCAATGTAAACTCAATGGGAAATGATCAAATAGGCGAAAACTGACATTTTTGCAGGTACTTTACTCTCTGGGAAAAAGTTTGCAATTCCAATGTAAACTCAATGGGAAATGATCAAATAGGCCAAAACTGACATTTTTGCAGGTACTTTGGTGTCTGGGAAAAAGTTTGCAATTCCAATGTAAACTCAATGGGAAATGATCAAATAGGCAAAAACTGACATTTTTGCAGGTACTTTGGTGTCTGGGAAAAAGTTTGCAATTCCAATGTAAACTCAATGGGAAATGATCAAATAGGCCAAAACTGACATTTTTGCAGGTACTTTGCTGTCTGGGAAAAAGTTTGCAATTCCAATGTAAACTTAATGGGAAATGATCAAATAGGCCAAAACTGACATTTTTGCAGGTACTTTGGTGTCTGGGAAAAAGTTTGCAATTCCAATGTAAACTCAATGGGAAATGACCAAATAGGCCAAAACTGACATTTTTGCAGGTACTTTGGTGTCTGGGAAAAAGTTTGCAATTCCAATGTAAACTCAATGGGAAATGATCAAATAGGCCAAAACTGACATTTTTGCAGGTACTTTGGTGTCTGGGAAAAAGTTTGCAATTCCAATGTAAACTCAATGGGAAATGATCAAATAGGCCAAAACTGACATTTTTGCTGTCTGGGAAAAAGTTTGCAATTCCAATGTAAACTCAATGGGAAATGATCAAATAGGCCAAAACTGACATTTTTCAGGTACTTTGGTGTCTGGGAAAAAGTTTGCAATTCCAATGTAAACTCAATGGGAAATGATCAAATAGGCCAAAACTGACATTTTTGCAGGTACTTTGTGTCTGGGAAAAAGTTTGCAATTCCAATGTAAACTCAATGGGAAATGATCAAATAGGCAAAAACTGACATTTTTGCAGGTACTTAACTCTCTGGGAAAAAGTTTGCAATTCCAATGTAAACTCAATAGGAAATGATCAAATAGGCAAAAACTGACATTTTTGCAGGTACTTTACTCTCTGGGAAAAAGTTTGCAATTCCAATGTAAACTCAATGAGAAATGATCAAATAGGCAAAAACTGACATTTTTGCAGGTACTTTACTCTCTGGGAAAAAGTTTGCAATTCCAATGTAAACTCAATGGGAAATGATCAAATAGGCCAAAACTGACATTTTTGCAGGTACTTTACTCTCTGGGAAAAAGTTTGCAATTCCAATGGAAACTCAATGGGAAATGATCAAATAGGCCAAAACTGACATTTTTGCAGGTACTTTGCTGTCTGGGAAAAAGTTTGCAATTCCAATGTAAACTCAATCGGAAATTATCAAATAGGCCAAAACTGACATTTTTGCAGGTACTTTGGTGTCTGGGAAAAAGTTTGCAATTCCAATGTAAACTCAATGGGAAATGACCAAATAGGCAAAAACTGACATTTTTGCAGGTACTTTACTCTCTGGGAAAAAGTTTGCAATTCCAATGTAAACTCAATGGGAAATGATCAAATAGGCAAAAACTGACATTTTTGCAGGTACTTTGGTGTCTGGGAAAAAGTTTGCAATTCCAATGTAAACTCAATGGGAAATGATCAAATAGGCCAAAACTGACATTTTTGCAGGTACTTTGCTGTCTGGGAAAAAGTTTGCAATTCCAATGTAAACTTAATGGGAAATGATCAAATAGGCCAAAACTGACATTTTTGCAGGTACTTTGGTGTCTGGGAAAAAGTTTGCAATTCCAATGTAAACTCAATGGGAAATGATCAAATAGGCCAAAACTGACATTTTTGCAGGTACTTTGGTGTCTGGGAAAAAGTTTGCAATTCCAATGTAAACTCAATGGGAAATGATCAAATAGGCCAAAACTGACATTTTTGCTGTCTGGGAAAAAGTTTGCAATTCCAATGTAAACTCAATGGGAAATGATCAAATAGGCCAAAACTGACATTTTTCAGGTACTTTGGTGTCTGGGAAAAAGTTTGCAATTCCAATGTAAACTCAATGGGAAATGATCAAATAGGCCAAAACTGACATTTTTGCAGGTACTTTGGTGTCTGGGAAAAAGTTTGCAATTCCAATGTAAACTCAATGGGAAATGATCAAATAGGCAAAAACTGACATTTTTGCAGGTACTTAACTCTCTGGGAAAAAGTTTGCAATTCCAATGTAAACTCAATGGGAAATGATCAAATAGGCAAAAACTGACATTTTTGCAGGTACTTTACTCTCTGGGAAAAAGTTTGCAATTCCAATGTAAACTCAATAGGAAATGATCAAATAGGCAAAAACTGACATTTTTGCAGGTACTTTACTCTCTGGGAAAAAGTTTGCAATTCCAATGTAAACTCAATGAGAAATGATCAAATAGGCAAAAACTGACATTTTTGCAGGTACTTTACTCTCTGGGAAAAAGTTTGCAATTCCAATGTAAACTCAATGGGAAATGATCAAATAGGCCAAAACTGACATTTTTGCAGGTACTTTACTCTCTGGGAAAAAGTTTGCAATTCCAATGGAAACTCAATGGGAAATGATCAAATAGGCCAAAACTGACATTTTTGCAGGTACTTTGCTGTCTGGGAAAAAGTTTGCAATTCCAATGTAAACTCAATCGGAAATTATCAAATAGGCCAAAACTGACATTTTTGCAGGTACTTTGGTGTCTGGGAAAAAGTTTGCAATTCCAATGTAAACTCAATGGGAAATGACCAAATAGGCAAAAACTGACATTTTTGCAGGTACTTTACTCTCTGGGAAAAAGTTTGCAATTCCAATGTAAACTCAATGGGAAATGATCAAATAGGCAAAAACTGACATTTTTGCAGGTACTTTGGTGTCTGGGAAAAAGTTTGCAATTCCAATGTAAACTCAATGGGAAATGATCAAATAGGCCAAAACTGACATTTTTGCAGGTACTTTGCTGTCTGGGAAAAAGTTTGCAATTCCAATGTAAACTTAATGGGAAATGATCAAATAGGCCAAAACTGACATTTTTGCAGGTACTTTGGTGTCTGGGAAAAAGTTTGCAATTCCAATGTAAACTCAATGGGAAATGATCAAATAGGCCAAAACTGACATTTTTGCAGGTACTTTGGTGTCTGGGAAAAAGTTTGCAATTCCAATGTAAACTCAATGGGAAATGATCAAATAGGCCAAAACTGACATTTTTGCAGGTACTTTGGTGTCTGGGAAAAAGTTTGCAATTCCAATGTAAACTCAATGGGAAATGATCAAATAGGCCAAAACTGACATTTTTGCAGGTACTTTGGTGTCTGGGAAAAAGTTTGCAATTCCAATGTAAACTCAATGGGAAATGATCAAATAGGCCAAAACTGACATTTTTGCAGGTACTTTGCTGTCTGGGAAAAAGTTTGCAATTCCAATGTAAACTTAATGGAAAATGATCAAATAGGCCAAAACTGACATTTTTGCAGGTACTTTGGTGTCTGGGAAAAAGTTTGCAATTCCAATGTAAACTCAAAGGGAAATGATCAAATAGGCCAAAACTGACATTTTTGCAGGTACTTTGGTGTCTGGGAAAAAGTTTGCAATTCCAATGTAAACTCAATGGGAAATGATCAAATAGGCCAAAACTGACATTTTTGCAGGTACTTTGGTGTCTGGGAAAAAGTTTGCAATTCCAATGTAAACTCAATGGGAAATGATCAAATAGGCCAAAACTGACATTTTTGCTGTCTGGGAAAAAGTTTGCAATTCCAATGTAAACTCAATGGGAAATGATCAAATAGGCCAAAACTGACATTTTTCAGGTACTTTGGTGTCTGGGAAAAAGTTTGCAATTCCAATGTAAACTCAATGGGAAATGATCAAATAGGCCAAAACTGACATTTTTGCAGGTACTTTGGTGTCTGGGAAAAAGTTTGCAATTCCAATGTAAACTCAATGGGAAATGATCAAATAGGCGAAAACTGACATTTTTGCAGGTACTTTACTCTCTGGGAAAAAGTTTGCAATTCCAATGTAAACTCAATGGGAAATGATCTAATAGGCAAAAACTGACATTTTTGCAGGTACTTTACTCTCTGGAAAAAAGTTTGCAATTCCAATGTAAACTCAATGGGAAATTATCAAATAGGCGAAAACTGACATTTTTGCAGGTACTTTGGTGTCTGGGAAAAAGTTTGCAATTCCAATGTAAACTCAATGGGAAATGATCAAATAGGCAAAAACTGACTTTTTTGCAGGTACTTCGGTGTCTGGGAAAAAGTTTGCAATTCCAATGTAAACTCAATGGGAAATGATCAAATAGGCGAAAACTGACATTTTTGCAGGTACTTTGGTGTCTGGGAAAAAGTTTGCAATTCCAATGTAAACTCAATGGGAAATGATCAAATAGGCCAAAACTGACATTTTTGCAGGTACTTTACTCTCTGGGAAAAAGTTTGCAATTCCAATGTAAACTCAATGGGAAATGATCAAATAGGCGAAAACTGACATTTTTGCAGGTACTTTGGTGTCTGGGAAAAAGTTTGCAATTCCAATGTAAACTCAATGGGAAATGATCAAATAGGCCAAAACTGACATTTTTGCAGGTACTTTGCTGTCTGGGAAAAAGTTTGCAATTCCAATGTAAACTTAATGGAAAATGATCAAATAGGCCAAAACTGACATTTTTGCAGGTACTTTGGTGTCTGGGAAAAAGTTTGCAATTCCAATGTAAACTCAAAGGGAAATGATCAAATAGGCCAAAACTGACATTTTTGCAGGTACTTTGGTGTCTGGGAAAAAGTTTGCAATTCCAATGTAAACTCAATGGGAAATGATCAAATAGGCCAAAACTGACATTTTTGCAGGTACTTTGGTGTCTGGGAAAAAGTTTGCAATTCCAAAGTAAACTCAATGGGAAATGATCAAATAGGCCAAAACTGACATTTTTGCTGTCTGGGAAAAAGTTTGCAATTCCAATGTAAACTCAATGGGAAATGATCAAATAGGCCAAAACTGACATTTTTCAGGTACTTTGGTGTCTGGGAAAAAGTTTGCAATTCCAATGTAAACTCAATGGGAAATGATCAAATAGGCCAAAACTGACATTTTTGCAGGTACTTTGGTGTCTGGGAAAAAGTTTGCAATTCCAATGTAAACTCAATGGGAAATGATCAAATAGGCGAAAACTGACATTTTTGCAGGTACTTTACTCTCTGGGAAAAAGTTTGCAATTCCAATGTAAACTCAATGGGAAATGATCTAATAGGCAAAAACTGACATTTTTGCAGGTACTTTACTCTCTGGAAAAAAGTTTGCAATTCCAATGTAAACTCAATGGGAAATTATCAAATAGGCGAAAACTGACATTTTTGCAGGTACTTTGGTGTCTGGGAAAAAGTTTGCAATTCCAATGTAAACTCAATGGGAAATGATCAAATAGGCAAAAACTGACTTTTTTGCAGGTACTTCGGTGTCTGGGAAAAAGTTTGCAATTCCAATGTAAACTCAATGGGAAATGATCAAATAGGCGAAAACTGACATTTTTGCAGGTACTTTGGTGTCTGGGAAAAAGTTTGCAATTCCAATGTAAACTCAATGGGAAATGATCAAATAGGCCAAAACTGACATTTTTGCAGGTACTTTACTCTCTGGGAAAAAGTTTGCAATTCCAATGTAAACTCAATGGGAAATGATCAAATAGGCGAAAACTGACATTTTTGCAGGTACTTTACTCTCTGGGAAAAAGTTTGCAATTCCAATGTAAACTCAATGGGAAATGATCAAATAGGCCAAAACTGACATTTTTGCAGGTACTTTGGTGTCTGGGAAAAAGTTTGCAATTCCAATGTAAACTCAATGGGAAATGATCAAATAGGCAAAAACTGACATTTTTGCAGGTACTTTGGTGTCTGGGAAAAAGTTTGCAATTCCAATGTAAACTCAATGGGAAATGATCAAATAGGCCAAAACTGACATTTTTGCAGGTACTTTGCTGTCTGGGAAAAAGTTTGCAATTCCAATGTAAACTTAATGGGAAATGATCAAATAGGCCAAAACTGACATTTTTGCAGGTACTTTGGTGTCTGGGAAAAAGTTTGCAATTCCAATGTAAACTCAATGGGAAATGACCAAATAGGCCAAAACTGACATTTTTGCAGGTACTTTGGTGTCTGGGAAAAAGTTTGCAATTCCAATGTAAACTCAATGGGAAATGATCAAATAGGCCAAAACTGACATTTTGCAGGTACTTTGGTGTCTGGGAAAAAGTTTGCAATTCCAATGTAAACTCAATGGGAAATGATCAAATAGGCCAAAAATTTGCTGTCTGGGAAAAAGTTTGCAATTCCAATGTAAACTCAATGGGAAATGATCAAATAGGCCAAAACTGACATTTTTCAGGTACTTTGGTGTCTGGGAAAAAGTTTGCAATTCCAATGTAAACTCAATGGGAAATGATCAAATAGGCCAAAACTGACATTTTTGCAGGTACTTTGGTGTCTGGGAAAAAGTTTGCAATTCCAATGTAAACTCAATGGGAAATGATCAAATAGGCAAAAACTGACATTTTTGCAGGTACTTAACTCTCTGGGAAAAAGTTTGCAATTCCAATGTAAACTCAATAGGAAATGATCAAATAGGCAAAAACTGACATTTTTGCAGGTACTTTACTCTCTGGGAAAAAGTTTGCAATTCCAATGTAAACTCAATGAGAAATGATCAAATAGGCAAAAACTGACATTTTTGCAGGTACTTTACTCTCTGGGAAAAAGTTTGCAATTCCAATGTAAACTCAATGGGAAATGATCAAATAGGCCAAAACTGACATTTTTGCAGGTACTTTACTCTCTGGGAAAAAGTTTGCAATTCCAATGGAAACTCAATGGGAAATGATCAAATAGGCCAAAACTGACATTTTTGCAGGTACTTGCTGTCTGGGAAAAAGTTTGCAATTCCAATGTAAACTCAATCGGAAATTATCAAATAGGCCAAAACTGACATTTTTGCAGGTACTTTGGTGTCTGGGAAAAAGTTTGCAATTCCAATGTAAACTCAATGGGAAATGACCAAATAGGCAAAAACTGACATTTTTGCAGGTACTTTACTCTCTGGGAAAAAGTTTGCAATTCCAATGTAAACTCAATGGGAAATGATCAAATAGGCAAAAACTGACATTTTTGCAGGTACTTTGGTGTCTGGGAAAAAGTTTGCAATTCCAATGTAAACTCAATGGAAATGATCAAATAGGCCAAAACTGACATTTTTGCAGGTACTTTGCTGTCTGGGAAAAAGTTTGCAATTCCAATGTAAACTTAATGGGAAATGATCAAATAGGCCAAAACTGACATTTTTGCAGGTACTTTGGTGTCTGGGAAAAAGTTTGCAATTCCAATGTAAACTCAATGGGAAATGATCAAATAGGCCAAAACTGACATTTTTGCAGGTACTTTGGTGTCTGGGAAAAAGTTTGCAATTCCAATGTAAACTCAATGGGAAATGATCAAATAGGCCAAAACTGACATTTTTGCTGTCTGGGAAAAAGTTTGCAATTCCAATGTAAACTCAATGGGAAATGATCAAATAGGCCAAAACTGACATTTTTCAGGTACTTTGGTGTCTGGGAAAAAGTTTGCAATTCCAATGTAAACTCAATGGGAAATGATCAAATAGGCCAAAACTGACATTTTTGCAGGTACTTTGGTGTCTGGGAAAAAGTTTGCAATTCCAATGTAAACTCAATGGGAAATGATCAAATAGGCAAAAACTGACATTTTTGCAGGTACTTAACTCTCTGGGAAAAAGTTTGCAATTCCAATGTAAACTCAATGGGAAATGATCAAATAGGCAAAAACTGACATTTTTGCAGGTACTTTACTCTCTGGGAAAAAGTTTGCAATTCCAATGTAAACTCAATAGGAAATGATCAAATAGGCAAAAACTGACATTTTTGCAGGTACTTTACTCTCTGGGAAAAAGTTTGCAATTCCAATGTAAACTCAATGAGAAATGATCAAATAGGCAAAAACTGACATTTTTGCAGGTACTTTACTCTCTGGGAAAAAGTTTGCAATTCCAATGTAAACTCAATGGGAAATGATCAAATAGGCCAAAACTGACATTTTTGCAGGTACTTTACTCTCTGGGAAAAAGTTTGCAATTCCAATGGAAACTCAATGGGAAATGATCAAATAGGCCAAAACTGACATTTTTGCAGGTACTTTGCTGTCTGGGAAAAAGTTTGCAATTCCAATGTAAACTCAATCGGAAATTATCAAATAGGCCAAAACTGACATTTTTGCAGGTACTTTGGTGTCTGGGAAAAGTTTGCAATTCCAATGTAAACTCAATGGGAAATGACCAAATAGGCAAAAACTGACATTTTTGCAGGTACTTTACTCTCTGGGAAAAAGTTTGCAATTCCAATGTAAACTCAATGGGAAATGATCAAATAGGCAAAAACTGACATTTTTGCAGGTACTTTGGTGTCTGGGAAAAAGTTTGCAATTCCAATGTAAACTCAATGGGAAATGATCAAATAGGCCAAAACTGACATTTTTGCAGGTACTTTGCTGTCTGGGAAAAAGTTTGCAATTCCAATGTAAACTTAATGGGAAATGATCAAATAGGCCAAAACTGACATTTTTGCAGGTACTTTGGTGTCTGGGAAAAAGTTTGCAATTCCAATGTAAACTCAATGGGAAATGATCAAATAGGCCAAAACTGACATTTTTGCAGGTACTTTGGTGTCTGGGAAAAAGTTTGCAATTCCAATGTAAACTCAATGGGAAATGATCAAATAGGCCAAAACTGACATTTTTGCTGTCTGGGAAAAAGTTTGCAATTCCAATGTAAACTCAATGGGAAATGATCAAATAGGCCAAAACTGACATTTTTCAGGTACTTTGGTGTCTGGGAAAAAGTTTGCAATTCCAATGTAAACTCAATGGGAAATGATCAAATAGGCCAAAACTGACATTTTTGCAGGTACTTTGGTGTCTGGGAAAAAGTTTGCAATTCCAATGTAAACTCAATGGGAAATGATCAAATAGGCAAAAACTGACATTTTTGCAGGTACTTAACTCTCTGGGAAAAAGTTTGCAATTCCAATGTAAACTCAATGGGAAATGATCAAATAGGCAAAAACTGACATTTTTGCAGGTACTTTACTCTCTGGGAAAAAGTTTGCAATTCCAATGTAAACTCAATGAGAAATGATCAAATAGGCAAAAACTGACATTTTTGCAGGTACTTTACTCTCTGGGAAAAAGTTTGCAATTCCAATGTAAACTCAATGGGAAATGATCAAATAGGCCAAAACTGACATTTTTGCAGGTACTTTACTCTCTGGGAAAAAGTTTGCAATTCCAATGGAAACTCAATGGGAAATGATCAAATAGGCCAAAACTGACATTTTTGCAGGTACTTTGGTGTCTGGGAAAAAGTTTGCAATTCCAATGTAAACCCAATGGGAAATGATCAAATAGGCCAAAACTGACATTTTTGCTGTCTGGGAAAAAGTTTGCAATTCCAATGTAAACTCAATGGGAAATGATCAAATAGGCCAAAACTGACATTTTTGCTGTCTGGGAAAAAGTTTGCAATTCCAATGTAAACTCAATGGGAAATGATCAAATAGGCCAAAACTGACATTTTTCAGGTACTTTGGTGTCTGGGAAAAAGTTTGCAATTCCAATGTAAACTCAATGGAAATGATCAAATAGGCCAAAACTGACATTTTTGCAGGTACTTTGGTGTCTGGGAAAAAGTTTGCAATTCCAATGTAAACTCAATGGGAAATGATCAAATAGGCAAAAACTGACATTTTTGCAGGTACTTAACTCTCTGGGAAAAAGTTTGCAATTCCAATGTAAACTCAATGGAAATGATCAAATAGGCAAAAACTGACATTTTTGCAGGTACTTTACTCTCTGGGAAAAAGTTTGCAATTCCAATGTAAACTCAATAGGAAATGATCAAATAGGCAAAAACTGACATTTTTGCAGGTACTTTACTCTCTGGGAAAAAGTTTGCAATTCCAATGTAAACTCAATGAGAAATGATCAAATAGGCAAAAACTGACATTTTTGCAGGTACTTTACTCTCTGGGAAAAAGTTTGCAATTCCAATGTAAACTCAATGGGAAATGATCAAATAGGCCAAAACTGACATTTTTGCAGGTACTTTACTCTCTGGGAAAAAGTTTGCAATTCCAATGGAAACTCAATGGAAATGATCAAATAGGCCAAAACTGACATTTTTGCAGGTACTTTGCTGTCTGGGAAAAAGTTTGCAATTCCAATGTAAACTCAATCGGAAATTATCAAATAGGCCAAAACTGACATTTTTGCAGGTACTTTGGTGTCTGGGAAAAAGTTTGCAATTCCAATGTAAACTCAATGGGAAATGACCAAATAGGCAAAAACTGACATTTTTGCAGGTACTTTACTCTCTGGGAAAAAGTTTGCAATTCCAATGTAAACTCAATGGGAAATGATCAAATAGGCAAAAACTGACATTTTTGCAGGTACTTTGGTGTCTGGAAAAAGTTTGCAATTCCAATGTAAACTCAATG
Organism: Anolis sagrei; assembly: GCF_037176765.1. Lineage (NCBI taxonomy): Eukaryota > Metazoa > Chordata > Lepidosauria > Squamata > Anolidae > Anolis > Anolis sagrei. The sequence continues at coordinate 30,392,103 of NC_090030.1, read as the reverse complement.
GGAAATGATCAAATAGGCCAAAACTGACATTTTTGCAGGTACTTTGCTGTCTGGGAAAAAGTTTGCAATTCCAATGTAAACTTAATGGGAAATGATCAAATAGGCCAAAACTGACATTTTTGCAGGTACTTTGGTGTCTGGGAAAAAGTTTGCAATTCCAATGTAAACTCAATGGGAAATGATCAAATAGGCCAAAACTGACATTTTTGCAGGTACTTTGGTGTCTGGGAAAAAGTTTGCAATTCCAATGTAAACTCAATGGGAAATGATCAAATAGGCCAAAACTGACATTTTTGCTGTCTGGGAAAAAGTTTGCAATTCCAATGTAAACTCAATGGGAAATGATCAAATAGGCCAAAACTGACATTTTTCAGGTACTTGGTGTCTGGGAAAAAGTTTGCAATTCCAATGTAAACTCAATGGGAAATGATCAAATAGGCCAAAACTGACATTTTTGCAGGTACTTTGGTGTCTGGGAAAAAGTTTGCAATTCCAATGTAAACTCAATGGGAAATGATCAAATAGGCAAAAACTGACATTTTTGCAGGTACTTAACTCTCTGGGAAAAAGTTTGCAATTCCAATGTAAACTCAATGGGAAATGATCAAATAGGCAAAAACTGACATTTTTGCAGGTACTTTACTCTCTGGGAAAAAGTTTGCAATTCCAATGTAAACTCAATGAGAAATGATCAAATAGGCAAAAACTGACATTTTTGCAGGTACTTTACTCTCTGGGAAAAAGTTTGCAATTCAATGTAAACTCAATGGGAAATGATCAAATAGGCCAAAACTGACATTTTTGCAGGTACTTTACTCTCTGGGAAAAAGTTTGCAATTCCAATGGAAACTCAATGGGAAATGATCAAATAGGCCAAAACTGACATTTTTGCAGGTACTTTGGTGTCTGGGAAAAAGTTTGCAATTCCAATGTAAACCCAATGGGAAATGATCAAATAGGCCAAAACTGACATTTTGCTGTCTGGGAAAAAGTTTGCAATTCCAATGTAAACTCAATCGGAAATGATCAAATAGGCCAAAACTGACATTTTTGCAGGTACTTTGGTGTCTGGGAAAAAGTTTGCAATTCCAATGTAAACTCAATGGGAAATGACCAAATAGGCAAAAACTGACATTTTTGCAGGTACTTTACTCTCTGGGAAAAAGTTTGCAATTCCAATGTAAACTCAATGGAAATGATCAAATAGGCAAAAACTGACATTTTTGCAGGTACTTTGGTGTCTGGGAAAAAGTTTGCAATTCCAATGTAAACTCAATGGGAAATGATCAAATAGGCCAAAACTGACATTTTTGCAGGTACTTTGCTGTCTGGGAAAAAGTTTGCAATTCCAATGTAAACTTAATGGGAAATGATCAAATAGGCCAAAACTGACATTTTTGCAGGTACTTTGGTGTCTGGGAAAAAGTTTGCAATTCCAATGTAAACTCAATGGGAAATGATCAAATAGGCCAAAACTGACATTTTTGCAGGTACTTTGGTGTCTGGGAAAAAGTTTGCAATTCCAATGTAAACTCAATGGGAAATGATCAAATAGGCCAAAACTGACATTTTTGCTGTCTGGGAAAAAGTTTGCAATTCCAATGTAAACTCAATGGGAAATGATCAAATAGGCCAAAACTGACATTTTTCAGGTACTTTGGTGTCTGGGAAAAAGTTGCAATTCCAATGTAAACTCAATGGGAAATGATCAAATAGGCCAAAACTGACATTTTTGCAGGTACTTTGGTGTCTGGGAAAAGTTTGCAATTCCAATGTAAACTCAATGGAAATGATCAAATAGGCAAAAACTGACATTTTTGCAGGTACTTAACTCTCTGGGAAAAAGTTTGCAATTCCAATGTAAACTCAATGGGAAATGATCAAATAGGCAAAAACTGACATTTTTGCAGGTACTTTACTCTCTGGGAAAAAGTTTGCAATTCCAATGTAAACTCAATGAGAAATGATCAAATAGGCAAAAACTGACATTTTTGCAGGTACTTTACTCTCTGGGAAAAAGTTTGCAATTCCAATGTAAACTCAATGGGAAATGATCAAATAGGCCAAAACTGACATTTTTGCAGGTACTTTACTCTCTGGGAAAAAGTTTGCAATTCCAATGGAAACTCAATGGGAAATGATCAAATAGGCCAAAACTGACATTTTTGCAGGTACTTTGGTGTCTGGGAAAAAGTTTGCAATTCCAATGTAAACCCAATGGGAAATGATCAAATAGGCCAAAACTGACATTTTTGCTGTCTGGGAAAAAGTTTGCAATTCCAATGTAAACTCAATGGGAAATGATCAAATAGGCCAAAACTGACATTTTTCAGGTACTTTGGTGTCTGGGAAAAAGTTTGCAATTCCAATGTAAACTCAATGGGAAATGATCAAATAGGCCAAAACTGACATTTTTGCAGGTACTTTGGTGTCTGGGAAAAAGTTTGCAATTCCAATGTAAACTCAATGGGAAATGATCAAATAGGCCAAAACTGACATTTTTGCAGGTACTTTGGTGTCTGGGAAAAAGTTTGCAATTCCAATGTAAACTCAATGGGAAATGATCAAATAGGCAAAAACTGACATTTTTGCAGGTACTTAACTCTCTGGGAAAAAGTTTGCAATTCCAATGTAAACTCAATGGGAAATGATCAAATAGGCAAAAACTGACATTTTTGCAGGTACTTTACTCTCTGGAAAAAGTTTGCAATTCCAATGTAAACTCAATGAGAAATGATCAAATAGGCAAAAACTGACATTTTTGCAGGTACTTTACTCTCTGGGAAAAAGTTTGCAATTCCAATGTAAACTCAATGGGAAATGATCAAATAGGCCAAAACTGACATTTTTGCAGGTACTTTACTTCTGGGAAAAAGTTTGCAATTCCAATGGAAACTCAATGGGAAATGATCAAATAGGCCAAAACTGACATTTTTGCAGGTACTTTGGTGTCTGGGAAAAAGTTTGCAATTCCAATGTAAACTCAATGGGAAATGATCAAATAGGCCAAAACTGACATTTTTGCAGGTACTTTGGTGTCTGGGAAAAAGTTTGCAATTCCAATGTAAACTCAATGGGAAATGACCAAATAGGCAAAAACTGACATTTTTGCAGGTACTTTACTCTCTGGGAAAAAGTTTGCAATTCCAATGTAAACTCAATGGGAAATGATCAAATAGGCAAAAACTGACATTTTTGCAGGTACTTTGGTGTCTGGGAAAAAGTTTGCAATTCCAATGTAAACTCAATGGGAAATGATCAAATAGGCCAAAACTGACATTTTTGCAGGTACTTTGCTGTCTGGGAAAAAGTTTGCAATTCCAATGTAAACTTAATGGGAAATGATCAAATAGGCCAAAACTGACATTTTTGCAGGTACTTTGGTGTCTGGGAAAAAGTTTGCAATTCCAATGTAAACTCAATGGGAAATGATCAAATAGGCCAAAACTGACATTTTTGCAGGTACTTTGGTGTCTGGGAAAAAGTTTGCAATTCCAATGTAAACTCAATGGGAAATGATCAAATAGGCCAAAACTGACATTTTTGCTGTCTGGGAAAAAGTTTGCAATTCCAATGTAAACTCAATGGGAAATGATCAAATAGGCCAAAACTGACATTTTTGCAGGTACTTTGGTGTCTGGAAAAAGTTTGCAATTCCAATGTAAACTCAATGGGAAATGATCAAATAGGCCAAAACTGACATTTTGCAGGTACTTTGGTGTCTGGGAAAAAGTTTGCAATTCCAATGTAAACTCAATGGGAAATGATCAAATAGGCAAAAACTGACATTTTTGCAGGTACTTTACTCTCTGGGAAAAAGTTTGCAATTCCAATGTAAACTCAATGGGAAATGATCAATTAGGCCAAAACTGACATTTTTGCAGGTACTTTGGTGTCTGGGAAAAAGTTTGCAATTCCAATGTAAACTCAATGGGAAATGATCAAATAGGCCAAAACTGACATTTTTGCAGGTACTTTGGTGTCTGGGAAAAAGTTTGCAATTCCAATGTAAACTCAATGGGAAATGATCAAATAGGCCAAAACTGACATTTTTGCAGGTACTTTGCTGTCTGGGAAAAAGTTTGCAATTCCAATGTAAACTTAATGGAAAATGATCAAATAGGCCAAAACTGACATTTTTGCAGGTACTTTGGTGTCTGGGAAAAAGTTTGCAATTCCAATGTAAACTCAAAGGGAAATGATCAAATAGGCCAAAACTGACATTTTTGCAGGTACTTTGGTGTCTGGGAAAAAGTTTGCAATTCCAATGTAAACTCAATGGAAATGATCAAATAGGCCAAAACTGACATTTTTGCAGGTACTTTGGTGTCTGGGAAAAAGTTTGCAATTCCAATGTAAACTCAATGGGAAATGATCAAATAGGCCAAAACTGACATTTTTGCTGTCTGGGAAAAAGTTTGCAATTCCAATGTAAACTCAATGGGAAATGATCAAATAGGCCAAAACTGACATTTTTCAGGTACTTTGGTGTCTGGGAAAAAGTTTGCAATTCCAATGTAAACTCAATGGGAAATGATCAAATAGGCCAAAACTGACATTTTTGCAGGTACTTTGGTGTCTGGGAAAAAGTTTGCAATTCCAATGTAAACTCAATGGGAAATGATCAAATAGGCGAAAACTGACATTTTTGCAGGTACTTTACTCTCTGGGAAAAAGTTTGCAATTCCAATGTAAACTCAATGGGAAATGATCTAATAGGCAAAAACTGACATTTTTGCAGGTACTTTACTCTCTGGAAAAAAGTTTGCAATTCCAATGTAAACTCAATGGGAAATTATCAAATAGGCGAAAACTGACATTTTTGCAGGTACTTTGTGTCTGGGAAAAAGTTTGCAATTCCAATGTAAACTCAATGGGAAATGATCAAATAGGCAAAAACTGACTTTTTTGCAGGTACTTCGGTGTCTGGGAAAAAGTTTGCAATTCCAATGTAAACTCAATGGGAAATGATCAAATAGGCGAAAACTGACATTTTTGCAGGTACTTTGGTGTCTGGGAAAAAGTTTGCAATTCCAATGTAAACTCAATGGGAAATGATCAAATAGGCCAAACTGACATTTTGCAGGTACTTTACTCTCTGGGAAAAAGTTTGCAATTCCAATGTAAACTCAATGGGAAATGATCAAATAGGCGAAAACTGACATTTTTGCAGGTACTTTGGTGTCTGGGAAAAAGTTTGCAATTCCAATGTAAACTCAATGGGAAATGATCAAATAGGCCAAAACTGACATTTTTGCAGGTACTTTGCTGTCTGGGAAAAAGTTTGCAATTCCAATGTAAACTTAATGGAAAATGATCAAATAGGCCAAAACTGACATTTTTGCAGGTACTTTGGTGTCTGGGAAAAAGTTTGCAATTCCAATGTAAACTCAAAGGGAAATGATCAAATAGGCCAAAACTGACATTTTTGCAGGTACTTTGGTGTCTGGGAAAAAGTTTGCAATTCCAATGTAAACTCAATGGGAAATGATCAAATAGGCCAAAACTGACATTTTTGCAGGTACTTTGGTGTCTGGGAAAAAGTTTGCAATTCCAAAGTAAACTCAATGGGAAATGATCAAATAGGCCAAAACTGACATTTTTGCTGTCTGGGAAAAAGTTTGCAATTCCAATGTAAACTCAATGGGAAATGATCAAATAGGCCAAAACTGACATTTTTCAGGTACTTTGGTGTCTGGGAAAAAGTTTGCAATTCCAATGTAAACTCAATGGGAAATGATCAAATAGGCCAAAACTGACATTTTTGCAGGTACTTTGGTGTCTGGGAAAAAGTTTGCAATTCCAATGTAAACTCAATGGGAAATGATCAAATAGGCGAAACTGACATTTTTGCAGGTACTTTACTCTCTGGGAAAAAGTTTGCAATTCCAATGTAAACTCAATGGGAAATGATCTAATAGGCAAAAACTGACATTTTTGCAGGTACTTTACTCTCTGGAAAAAAGTTTGCAATTCCAATGTAAACTCAATGGGAAATTATCAAATAGGCGAAAACTGACATTTTTGCAGGTACTTTGGTGTCTGGGAAAAAGTTTGCAATTCCAATGTAAACTCAATGGGAAATGATCAAATAGGCAAAAACTGACTTTTTTGCAGGTACTTCGGTGTCTGGGAAAAAGTTTGCAATTCCAATGTAAACTCAATGGGAAATGATCAAATAGGCGAAAACTGACATTTTTGCAGGTACTTTGGTGTCTGGGAAAAAGTTTGCAATTCCAATGTAAACTCAATGGGAAATGATCAAATAGGCCAAAACTGACATTTTTGCAGGTACTTTACTCTCTGGGGAAAAGTTTGCAATTCCAATGTAAACTCAATGGGAAATGATCAAATAGGCGAAAACTGACATTTTTGCAGGTACTTTACTCTCTTGGAAAAAGTTTGCAATTCCAAAGTAAACTCAATGGGAAATGATCAAATAGGCCAAAACTGACATTTTTGCAGGTACTTTACTCTCTGGGAAAAAGTTTGCAATTCCAATGTAAACTCAATGGGAAATGATCAAATAGGCCAAAACTGACATTTTTGCAGGTATTTTACTCTCTGGGAAAAAGTTTGCAATTCCAATGTAAACTCAATGGGAAATGATCAAATAGGCGAAAACTGACATTTTTGCAGGTACTTTACTCTCTGGGGAAAAGTTTGCAATTCCAATGTAAACTCAATGGGAAATGATCAAATAGGCCAAAACTGACATTTTTGCAGGTACTTTGGTGTCTGGGAAAAAGTTTGCAATTCCAATGTAAACTCAATGGGAAATGATCAAATAGGCAAAAACTGACATTTTGCAGGTACTTTGGTGTCTGGGAAAAAGTTGCAATTCCAATGTAAACTCAATGGGAAATGATCAAATAGGCCAAAACTGACATTTTTGCAGGTACTTTGCTGTCTGGGAAAAAGTTTGCAATTCCAATGTAAACTTAATGGGAAATGATCAAATAGGCCAAAACTGACATTTTTGCAGGTACTTTGGTGTCTGGGAAAAAGTTTGCAATTCCAATGTAAACTCAATGGGAAATGATCAAATAGGCCAAAACTGACATTTTTGCAGGTACTTTGGTGTCTGGGAAAAAGTTTGCAATTCCAATGTAAACTCAATGGGAAATGATCAAATAGGCAAAAACTGACATTTTTGCAGGTACTTTACTCTCTGGGAAAAAGTTTGCAATTCCAATGTAAACTCAATGGGAAATGATCAAATAGGCCAAAACTGACATTTTTGCAGGTACTTTGGTGTCTGGAAAAAGTTTGCAATTCCAATGTAAACTCAATGGGAAATGATCAAATAGGCCAAAACTGACATTTTTGCAGGTACTTTGGTGTCTGGGAAAAAGTTTGCAATTCCAATGTAAACTCAATGGGAAATGATCAAATAGGCCAAAACTGACATTTTTGCAGGTACTTTGCTGTCTGGGAAAAAGTTTGCAATTCCAATGTAAACTTAATGGAAAATGATCAAATAGGCCAAAACTGACATTTTTGCAGGTACTTTGGTGTCTGGGAAAAAGTTTGCAATTCCAATGTAAACTCAAAGGGAAATGATCAAATAGGCCAAAACTGACATTTTTGCAGGTACTTTGGTGTCTGGGAAAAAGTTTGCAATTCCAATGTAAACTCAATGGGAAATGATCAAATAGGCCAAAACTGACATTTTTGCAGGTACTTTGGTGTCTGGAAAAAGTTTGCAATTCCAATGTAAACTCAATGGGAAATGATCAAATAGGCCAAAACTGACATTTTTGCTGTCTGGGAAAAAGTTTGCAATTCCAATGTAAACTCAATGGGAAATGATCAAATAGGCCAAAACTGACATTTTTCAGGTACTTTGGTGTCTGGGAAAAAGTTTGCAATTCCAATGTAAACTCAATGGGAAATGATCAAATAGGCCAAAACTGACATTTTTGCAGGTACTTTGGTGTCTGGGAAAAAGTTTGCAATTCCAATGTAAACTCAATGGGAAATGATCAAATAGGCGAAAACTGACATTTTTGCAGGTACTTTACTCTCTGGGAAAAAGTTTGCAATTCCAATGTAAACTCAATGGGAAATGATCTAATAGGCCAAAACTGACATTTTTGCAGGTACTTTACTCTCTGGAAAAAAGTTTGCAATTCCAATGTAAACTCAATGGGAAATTATCAAATAGGCGAAAACTGACATTTTTGCAGGTACTTTGGTGTCTGGGAAAAAGTTTGCAATTCCAATGTAAACTCAATGGGAAATGATCAAATAGGCAAAAACTGACTTTTTTGCAGGTACTTCGGTGTCTGGGAAAAAGTTTGCAATTCCAATGTAAACTCAATGGGAAATGATCAAATAGGCGAAAACTGACATTTTTGCAGGTACTTTGGTGTCTGGGAAAAAGTTTGCAATTCCAATGTAAACTCAATGGGAAATGATCAAATAGGCCAAAACTGACATTTTTGCAGGTACTTTAGCTCTCTGGGAAAAAGTTTGCAATTCCAATGTAAACTCAATGGGAAATGATCAAATAGGCGAAAACTGACATTTTTGCAGGTACTTTGGTGTCTGGGAAAAAGTTTGCAATTCCAATGTAAACTCAATGGGAAATGATCAAATAGGCCAAAACTGACATTTTTGCAGGTACTTTGCTGTCTGGGAAAAAGTTTGCAATTCCAATGTAAACTTAATGGAAAATGATCAAATAGGCCAAAACTGACATTTTTGCAGGTACTTTGGTGTCTGGGAAAAAGTTTGCAATTCCAATGTAAACTCAAAGGGAAATGATCAAATAGGCCAAAACTGACATTTTTGCAGGTACTTTGGTGTCTGGGAAAAAGTTTGCAATTCCAATGTAAACTCAATGGGAAATGATCAAATAGGCCAAAACTGACATTTTTGCAGGTACTTTGGTGTCTGGGAAAAAGTTTGCAATTCCAAAGTAAACTCAATGGGAAATGATCAAATAGGCCAAAACTGACATTTTTGCTGTCTGGGAAAAAGTTTGCAATTCCAATGTAAACTCAATGGGAAATGATCAAATAGGCCAAAACTGACATTTTTCAGGTACTTTGGTGTCTGGGAAAAAGTTTGCAATTCCAATGTAAACTCAATGGGAAATGATCAAATAGGCCAAAACTGACATTTTTGCAGGTACTTTGGTGTCTGGGAAAAAGTTTGCAATTCCAATGTAAACTCAATGGGAAATGATCAAATAGGCGAAAACTGACATTTTTGCAGGTACTTTACTCTCTGGGAAAAAGTTTGCAATTCCAATGTAAACTCAATGGGAAATGATCTAATAGGCAAAAACTGACATTTTTGCAGGTACTTTACTCTCTGGAAAAAAGTTTGCAATTCCAATGTAAACTCAATGGGAAATTATCAAATAGGCGAAAACTGACATTTTTGCAGGTACTTTGGTGTCTGGGAAAAGTTTGCAATTCCAATGTAAACTCAATGGGAAATGATCAAATAGGCAAAAACTGACTTTTTTGCAGGTACTTCGGTGTCTGGGAAAAAGTTTGCAATTCCAATGTAAACTCAATGGGAAATGATCAAATAGGCGAAAACTGACATTTTTGCAGGTACTTTGGTGTCTGGGAAAAAGTTTGCAATTCCAATGTAAACTCAATGGGAAATGATCAAATAGGCCAAAACTGACATTTTTGCAGGTACTTTACTCTCTGGGGAAAAGTTTGCAATTCCAATGTAAACTCAATGGGAAATGATCAAATAGGCGAAAACTGACATTTTTGCAGGTACTTTACTCTCTTGGAAAAAGTTTGCAATTCCAAAGTAAACTCAATGGGAAATGATCAAATAGGCCAAAACTGACATTTTTGCAGGTACTTTACTCTCTGGGAAAAAGTTTGCAATTCCAATGTAAACTCAATGGGAAATGATCAAATAGGCCAAAACTGACATTTTTGCAGGTATTTTACTCTCTGGGAAAAAGTTTGCAATTCCAATGTAAACTCAATGGGAAATGATCAAATAGGCGAAAACTGACATTTTTGCAGGTACTTTACTCTCTGGGGAAAAGTTTGCAATTCCAATGTAAACTCAATGGGAAATGATCAAATAGGCCAAAACTGACATTTTTGCAGGTACTTTGGTGTCTGGGAAAAAGTTTGCAATTCCAATGTAAACTCAATGGGAAATGATCAAATAGGCAAAAACTGACATTTTTGCAGGTACTTTGGTGTCTGGGAAAAAGTTTGCAATTCCAATGTAAACTCAATGGGAAATGATCAAATAGGCCAAAACTGACATTTTTGCAGGTACTTTGCTGTCTGGGAAAAAGTTTGCAATTCCAATGTAAACTTAATGGGAAATGATCAAATAGGCCAAAACTGACATTTTTGCAGGTACTTTGGTGTCTGGGAAAAAGTTTGCAATTCCAATGTAAACTCAATGGGAAATGACCAAATAGGCCAAAACTGACATTTTTGCAGGTACTTTGGTGTCTGGGAAAAAGTTTGCAATTCCAATGTAAACTCAATGGGAAATGATCAAATAGGCCAAAACTGACATTTTTGCAGGTACTTTGGTGTCTGGGAAAAAGTTTGCAATTCCAATGTAAACTCAATGGGAAATGATCAAATAGGCCAAAACTGACATTTTTGCTGTCTGGGAAAAAGTTTGCAATTCCAATGTAAACTCAATGGGAAATGATCAAATAGGCCAAAACTGACATTTTTCAGGTACTTTGGTGTCTGGGAAAAAGTTTGCAATTCCAATGTAAACTCAATGGGAAATGATCAAATAGGCCAAAACTGACATTTTTGCAGGTACTTTGGTGTCTGGGAAAAAGTTTGCAATTCCAATGTAAACTCAATGGGAAATGATCAAATAGGCAAAAACTGACATTTTTGCAGGTACTTAACTCTCTGGGAAAAAGTTTGCAATTCCAATGTAAACTCAATAGGAAATGATCAAATAGGCAAAAACTGACATTTTTGCAGGTACTTTACTCTCTGGGAAAAAGTTTGCAATTCCAATGTAAACTCAATGAGAAATGATCAAATAGGCAAAAACTGACATTTTTGCAGGTACTTTACTCTCTGGGAAAAAGTTTGCAATTCCAATGTAAACTCAATGGGAAATGATCAAATAGGCCAAAACTGACATTTTTGCAGGTACTTTACTCTCTGGGAAAAAGTTTGCAATTCCAATGGAAACTCAATGGGAAATGATCAAATAGGCCAAAACTGACATTTTTGCAGGTACTTTGCTGTCTGGGAAAAAGTTTGCAATTCCAATGTAAACTCAATCGGAAATTATCAAATAGGCCAAAACTGACATTTTTGCAGGTACTTTGGTGTCTGGGAAAAAGTTTGCAATTCCAATGTAAACTCAATGGGAAATGACCAAATAGGCAAAAACTGACATTTTTGCAGGTACTTTACTCTCTGGGAAAAGTTTGCAATTCCAATGTAAACTCAATGGGAAATGATCAAATAGGCAAAAACTGACATTTTTGCAGGTACTTTGGTGTCTGGGAAAAAGTTTGCAATTCCAATGTAAACTCAATGGGAAATGATCAAATAGGCCAAAACTGACATTTTTGCAGGTACTTTGCTGTCTGGGAAAAAGTTTGCAATTCCAATGTAAACTTAATGGGAAATGATCAAATAGGCCAAAACTGACATTTTTGCAGGTACTTTGGTGTCTGGGAAAAAGTTTGCAATTCCAATGTAAACTCAATGGGAAATGATCAAATAGGCCAAAACTGACATTTTTGCAGGTACTTTGGTGTCTGGGAAAAAGTTTGCAATTCCAATGTAAACTCAATGGGAAATGATCAAATAGGCCAAAACTGACATTTTTGCTGTCTGGGAAAAAGTTTGCAATTCCAATGTAAACTCAATGGGAAATGATCAAATAGGCCAAAACTGACATTTTTCAGGTACTTTGGTGTCTGGGAAAAAGTTTGCAATTCCAATGTAAACTCAATGGGAAATGATCAAATAGGCCAAAACTGACATTTTTGCAGGTACTTTGGTGTCTGGGAAAAAGTTTGCAATTCCAATGTAAACTCAATGGGAAATGATCAAATAGGCAAAAACTGACATTTTTGCAGGTACTTAACTCTCTGGGAAAAAGTTTGCAATTCAATGTAAACTCAATGGGAAATGATCAAATAGGCAAAAACTGACATTTTTGCAGGTACTTTACTCTCTGGGAAAAAGTTTGCAATTCCAATGTAAACTCAATAGGAAATGATCAAATAGGCAAAAACTGACATTTTTGCAGGTACTTTACTCTCTGGGAAAAAGTTTGCAATTCCAATGTAAACTCAATGAGAAATGATCAAATAGGCAAAAACTGACATTTTTGCAGGTACTTTACTCTCTGGGAAAAAGTTTGCAATTCCAATGTAAACTCAATGGGAAATGATCAAATAGGCCAAAACTGACATTTTTGCAGGTACTTTACTCTCTGGGAAAAAGTTTGCAATTCCAATGGAAACTCAATGGGAAATGATCAAATAGGCCAAAACTGACATTTTTGCAGGTACTTTGCTGTCTGGGAAAAAGTTTGCAATTCCAATGTAAACTCAATCGGAAATTATCAAATAGGCCAAAACTGACATTTTTGCAGGTACTTTGTGTCTGGGAAAAAGTTTGCAATTCCAATGTAAACTCAATGGGAAATGACCAAATAGGCAAAAACTGACATTTTTGCAGGTACTTTACTCTCTGGGAAAAAGTTTGCAATTCCAATGTAAACTCAATGGAAATGATCAAATAGGCAAAAACTGACATTTTTGCAGGTACTTTGGTGTCTGGGAAAAAGTTTGCAATTCCAATGTAAACTCAATGGGAAATGATCAAATAGGCCAAAACTGACATTTTTGCAGGTACTTTGCTGTCTGGGAAAAAGTTTGCAATTCCAATGTAAACTTAATGGGAAATGATCAAATAGGCCAAAACTGACATTTTTGCAGGTACTTTGGTGTCTGGGAAAAAGTTTGCAATTCCAATGTAAACTCAATGGGAAATGATCAAATAGGCCAAAACTGACATTTTTGCAGGTACTTTGGTGTCTGGGAAAAAGTTTGCAATTCCAATGTAAACTCAATGGGAAATGATCAAATAGGCCAAAACTGACATTTTTGCTGTCTGGGAAAAAGTTTGCAATTCCAATGTAAACTCAATGGGAAATGATCAAATAGGCCAAAACTGACATTTTTCAGGTACTTTGGTGTCTGGGAAAAAGTTTGCAATTCCAATGTAAACTCAATGGGAAATGATCAAATAGGCCAAAACTGACATTTTTGCAGGTACTTTGGTGTCTGGGAAAAAGTTTGCAATTCCAATGTAAACTCAATGGGAAATGATCAAATAGGCAAAAACTGACATTTTTGCAGGTACTTAACTCTCTGGGAAAAAGTTTGCAATTCCAATGTAAACTCAATGGGAAATGATCAAATAGGCAAAAACTGACATTTTTGCAGGTACTTTACTCTCTGGAAAAAGTTTGCAATTCCAATGTAAACTCAATGAGAAATGATCAAATAGGCAAAAACTGACATTTTTGCAGGTACTTTACTCTCTGGGAAAAAGTTTGCAATTCCAATGTAAACTCAATGGGAAATGATCAAATAGGCCAAAACTGACATTTTTGCAGGTACTTTACTCTCTGGGAAAAAGTTTGCAATTCCAATGGAAACTCAATGGGAAATGATCAAATAGGCCAAAACTGACATTTTTGCAGGTACTTTGGTGTCTGGGAAAAAGTTTGCAATTCCAATGTAAACCCAATGGGAAATGATCAAATAGGCCAAAACTGACATTTTTGCTGTCTGGAAAAAGTTTGCAATTCCAATGTAAACTCAATGGGAAATGATCAAATAGGCCAAAACTGACATTTTTCAGGTACTTTGGTGTCTGGGAAAAAGTTTGCAATTCCAATGTAAACTCAATGGGAAATGATCAAATAGGCCAAAACTGACATTTTGCAGGTACTTTGGTGTCTGGGAAAAAGTTTGCAATTCCAATGTAAACTCAATGGGAAATGATCAAATAGGCAAAAACTGACATTTTTGCAGGTACTTAACTATCTCTGGGAAAAAGTTTGCAATTCCAATGTAAACTCAATGGGAAATGATCAAATAGGCAAAAACTGACATTTTTGCAGGTACTTTACTCTCTGGGAAAAAGTTTGCAATTCCAATGTAAACTCAATGAGAAATGATCAAATAGGCAAAAACTGACATTTTTGCAGGTACTTTACTCTCTGGGAAAAAGTTTGCAATTCCAATGTAAACTCAATGGAAATGATCAAATAGGCCAAAACTGACATTTTTGCAGGTACTTTACTCTCTGGGAAAAAGTTTGCAATTCCAATGGAAACTCAATGGGAAATGATCAAATAGGCCAAAACTGACATTTTTGCAGGTACTTTGCTGTCTGGGAAAAAGTTTGCAATTCCAATGTAAACTCAATGGGAAATGATCAAATAGGCCAAAACTGACATTTTTGCAGGTACTTTGGTGTCTGGGAAAAAGTTTGCAATTCCAATGTAAACTCAATGGGAAATGATCAAATAGGCCAAAACTGACATTTTTGCAGGTACTTTGGTGTCTGGGAAAAAGTTTGCAATTCCAATGTAAACTCAATGGGAAATGACCAAATAGGCAAAAACTGACATTTTTGCAGGTACTTTACTCTCTGGGAAAAAGTTTGCAATTCCAATGTAAACTCAATGGGAAATGATCAAATAGGCAAAAACTGACATTTTTGCAGGTACTTTACTCTCTGGGAAAAACTTTGCAATTCCAATGTAAACTCAATGGGAAATGATCAAATAGGCCAAAACTGACATTTTTGCAGGTACTTTGGTGTCTGGGAAAAAGTTTGCAATTCCAATGTAAACTCAATGGGAAATGATCAAATAGGCCAAAACTGACATTTTTGCAGGTACTTTACTCTCTGGGAAAAGGTTTGCAATTCCAATGTAAACTCAATGGGAAATGATCAAATAGGCAAAAACTGACATTTTTGCAGGTACTTTACTCTCTGGGAAAAAGTTTGCAATTCCAATGTAAACTCAATGGGAAATGATCAAATAGGCAAAAACTGACATTTTTGCAGGTACTTTACTCTCTGGGAAAAGGTTTGCAATTCCAATGTAAACTCAATGGAAATGATCAAATACGCCAAAACTGACATTTTTGCAGGTACTTTGGTGTCTGGGAAAAAGTTTGCAATTCCAATGTAAACTCAATGGGAAATGATCAAATAGGCAAAAACTGACATTTTTTGCAGGTACTTTGGTGTCTGGGAAAAAGTTTGCAATTCCAATGTAAACTCAATGGGAAATGATCAAATAGGCCAAAACTGACATTTTTGCAGGTACTTTGGTGTCTGGGAAAAAGTTTGCAATTCCAATGTAAACTCAATGGGAAATGATCAAATAGGCCAAAACTGACATTTTTGCAGGTACTTTGGTGTCTGGGAAAAAGTTTGCAATTCCAATGTAAACTCAATGGGAAATGATCAAATAGGCCAAAACTGACATTTTTGCAGGTACTTTACTCTCTGGGAAAAAGTTTGCAATTCCAATGTAAACTCAATGGGAAATGATCAAATAGGCGAAAACTGACATTTTTGCAGGTACTTTGCTGTCTGGGAAAATGTTTGCAATTCCAATGTAAACTCAATGGGAAATGATCAAAATAGGCCAAAACTGACATTTTTGCAGGTACTTTGGTGTCTGGGAAAAAGTTTGCAATTCCAATGTAAACTCAATGGGAAATGATCAAATAGGCCAAAACTGACATTTTTCAGGTACTTTGGTGTCTGGGAAAAAGTTTGCAATTCCAATGTAAACTCAATGGGAAATGATCAAATAGGCCAAAACTGACATTTTTGCAGGTACTTAACTCTCTGGGAAAAAGTTTGCAATTCCAATGTAAACTCAATGGGAAATGATCAAATAGGCAAAAACTGACATTTTTGCAGGTACTTTACTCTCTGGGAAAAAGTTTGCAATTCCAATGTAAAACTCAATGGAAATGATCAAATAGGCAAAAACTGACATTTTTGCAGGTACTTTACTCTCTGGGAAAAAGTTTGCAATTCCAATGTAAACTCAACAGGAAATGATCAAATAGGCGAAAACTGACATTTTTGCAGGTACTTTACTCTCTGGGAAAATGTTTGCAATTCCAATGTAAACTCAATGGGAAATGATCAAATAGGGAAAAACTGACATTTTTGCAGGTACTTTACTCTCTGGGAAAAAGTTTGCAATTCCAATGTAAACTCAATGGGAAATGATCAAATAGGCCAAAACTGACATTTTTGCAGGTACTTTGGTGTCTGGGAAAAAGTTTGCAATTCCAATGTAAACTCAATGGGAAATGATCAAATAGGCCAAAACTGACATTTTTGCAGGTACTTTACTCTCTGGGAAAAAGTTTGCAATTCCAATGTAAACTCAATAGGGAAATGATCAAATAGGCAAAAACTGACATTTTTGCAGGTACTTTGGTGTCTGGGAAAAAGTTTGCAATTCCAATGTAAACTCAATGGGAAATGATCAAATAGGCCAAAACTGACATTTTTGCAGGTACTTTGCTCTCTGGGAAAAAGTTTGCAATTCCAATGTAAACTCAATGGGAAATGATCAAATAGGCGAAAACTGACATTTTTGCAGGTACTTTACTCTCTGGGGAAAAAGTTTGCAATTCCAATGTAAACTCAATGGGAAATGATCAAATAGGCCAAAACTGACATTTTTGCAGGTACTTTGGTGTCTGGGAAAAAGTTTGCAATTCCAATGTAAACTCAATGGGAAATGATCAAATAGGCCAAAACTGACATTTTTGCAGGTACTTTGGTGTCTGGGAAAAAGTTTGCAATTCCAATGTAAACTCAATGGGAAATGATCAAATAGGCCAAAACTGACATTTTTGCAGGTACTTTACTCTCTGGGAAAAGGTTTGCAATTCCAATGTAAACTCAATGGGAAATGATCAAATAGCAAAAACTGACATTTTTGCAGGTACTTTACTCTCTGGGAAAAAGTTTGCAATTCCAATGTAAACTCAATGGGAAATGATCAAATAGGCGAAAACTGACATTTTTGCAGGTACTTTACTCTCTGGGAAAAGGTTTGCAATTCCAATGTAAACTCAATGGGAAATGATCAAATACGCCAAAACTGACATTTTTGCAGGTACTTTGGTGTCTGGGAAAAAGTTTGCAATTCCAATGTAAACTCAATCGGAAATGATCAAATAGGCAAAAACTGACATTTTTGCAGGTACTTTGGTGTCTGGGAAAAAGTTTGCAATTCCAATGTAAACTCAATGGGAAATGATCAAATAGGCCAAAACTGACATTTTTGCAGGTACTTTGGTGTCTGGGAAAAAGTTTGCAATTCCAATGTAAACTCAATGGGAAATGATCAAATAGGCCAAAACTGACATTTTTGCAGGTACTTTACTCTCTGGGAAAAAGTTTGCAATTCCAATGTAAACTCAATGGGAAATGATCAAACAGGCAAAAACTGACATTTTTGCAGGTACTTTACTCTCTGGGAAAAAGTTTGCAATTCCAATGTAAACTCAATGGGAAATGATCAAATAGGCAAAAACTGACATTTTTGCAGGTACTTTATTCTCTGGAAAAAGTTTGCAATTCCAATGTAAACTCAATGGGAAATGATCAAATAGGCCAAAACTGACATTTTTGCAGGTACTTTACTCTCTGGGAAAAGGTTTGCAATTCCAATGTAAACTCAATGGGAAATGATCAAATAGGCAAAAACTGACATTTTTGCAGGTACTTTACTCTCTGGGAAAAAGTTTGCAATTCCAATGTAAACTCAATGGGAAATGATCAAATAGGCCAAAACTGACATTTTTGCAGGTACTTTGGTGTCTGGGAAAAAGTTTGCAATTCCAATGTAAACTCAATGGGAAATGATCAAATAGGCCAAAACTGACATTTTTGCAGGTACTTTACTCTCTGGGAAAAGGTTTGCAATTCCAATGTAAACTCAATGGGAAATGATCAAATAGGCGAAAACTGACATTTTTGCAGGTACTTTGCTGTCTGGGAAAAAGTTTGCAATTCCAATGTAAACTCAATGGGAAATGATCAAATAGGCCAAAACTGACATTTTTGCAGGTACTTTGGTGTCTGGGAAAAAGTTTGCAATTCCAATGTAAACTCAATGGGAAATGATCAAATAGGCCAAAACTGACATTTTTGCAGGTACTTTACTCTCTGGGAAAAGGTTTGCAATTCCAATGTAAACTCAATGGGAAATGATCAAATAGGCAAAACTGACATTTTTGCAGGTACTTAACTCTCTGGGAAAAAGTTTGCAATTCCAATGTAAACTCAATGGGAAATGATCAAATAGGCAAAAACTGACATTTTTGCAGGTACTTTACTCTCTGGGAAAAAGTTTGCAATTCCAATGTAAACTCAATGGGAAATGATCAAATAGGCAAAAACTGACATTTTTGCAGGTACTTTGCTGTCTGGGAAAAAGTTTGCAATTCCAATGTAAACTCAATGGGAAATGATCAAATAGGCCAAAACTGACATTTTTGCAGGTACTTTGGTGTCTGGGAAAAAGTTTGCAATTCCAATGTAAACTCAATGGGAAATGATCAAATAGGCCAAAACTGACATTTTTGCAGGTACTTTACTCTCTGGGGAAAAGTTTGCAATTCCAATGTAAACTCAATGGGAAATGATCAAATAGGCAAAAACTGACATTTTTGCAGGTACTTTACTCTCTGGGAAAAAGTTTGCAATTCCAATGTAAACTCAATGGGAAATGATCAAATAGGCAAAAACTGACATTTTTGCAGGTACTTTACTCTCTGGGAAAAAGTTTGCAATTCAATGTAAACTCAATGGGAAATGATCAAATAGGCAAAAACTGACATTTTTGCAGGTACTTTGCTGTCTGGGAAAAAGTTTGCAATTCCAATGTAAACTCAATGGGAAATGATCAAATAGGCCAAAACTGACATTTTTGCAGGTACTTTGGTGTCTGGGAAAAAGTTTGCAATTCAATGTAAACTCAATGGGAAATGATCAAATAGGCCAAAACTGACATTTTTGCAGGTACTTTACTCTCTGGGGAAAAGTTTGCAATTCCAATGTAAACTCAATGGGAAATGATCAAATAGGCAAAAACTGACATTTTTGCAGGTACTTTACTCTCTGGGAAAAAGTTTGCAATTCCAATGTAAACTCAATGGGAAATGATCAAATAGGCAAAAACTGACATTTTTGCAGGTACTTTACTCTCTGGGAAAAAGTTTGCAATTCCAATGTAAACTCAATGGAAATGATCAAATAGGCAAAAACTGACATTTTTGCAGGTACTTTGCTGTCTGGAAAAAGTTTGCAATTCCAATGTAAACTCAATGGGAAATGATCAAATAGGCCAAAACTGACATTTTTGCAGGTACTTTGGTGTCTGGGAAAAAGTTTGCAATTCCAATGTAAACTCAATGGGAAATGATCAAATAGGCCAAAACTGACATTTTTGCAGGTACTTAACTCTCTGGGGAAAAGTTTGCAATTCCAATGTAAACTCAATGGGAAATGATCAAATAGGCAAAAACTGACATTTTTGCAGGTACTTTACTCTCTGGGAAAAAGTTTGCAATTCCAATGTAAACTCAATGGAAATGATCAAATAGGCAAAAACTGACATTTTTGCAGGTACTTTACTCTCTGGGAAAAAGTTTGCAATTCCAATGTAAACTCAATGGGAAATGATCAAATAGGCCAAAACTGACATTTTTGCAGGTACTTTACTCTCTGGGAAAAAGTTTGCAATTCCAATGTAAACTCAATGGGAAATGATCAAATAGGCAAAAACTGACATTTTTGCAGGTACTTTACTCTCTGGGAAAAGGTTTGCAATTCCAATGTAAACTCAATGGGAAATGATCAAATAGGCAAAAACTGACATTTTTGCAGGTACTTTATTCTCTGGGAAAAAGTTTGCAATTCCAATGTAAACTCAATGGGAAATGATCAAATAGGCCAAAACTGACATTTTTGCAGGTACTTTACTCTCTGGGAAAAGGTTTGCAATTCCAATGTAAACTCAATGGGAAATGATCAAATAGGCAAAAACTGACATTTTTGCAGGTACTTTACTCTCTGGGAAAAAGTTTGCAATTCCAATGTAAACTCAATGGGAAATGATCAAATAGGCCAAAACTGACATTTTTGCAGGTACTTTGGTGTCTGGGAAAAAGTTTGCAATTCCAATGTAAACTCAATGGGAAATGATCAATAGGCCAAAACTGACATTTTTGCAGGTACTTTACTCTCTGGGAAAAGGTTTGCAATTCCAATGTAAACTCAATGGGAAATGATCAAATAGGCGAAAACTGACATTTTTGCAGGTACTTTGCTGTCTGGGAAAAAGTTTGCAATTCCAATGTAAACTCAATGGGAAATGATCAAATAGGCCAAAACTGACATTTTTGCAGGTACTTTGGTGTCTGGGAAAAGTTTGCAATTCCAATGTAAACTCAATGGGAAATGATCAAATAGGCCAAAACTGACATTTTTGCAGGTACTTTACTCTCTGGGAAAAGGTTTGCAATTCCAATGTAAACTCAATGGAAATGATCAAATAGGCCAAAACTGACATTTTTGCAGGTACTTAACTCTCTGGGAAAAAGTTTGCAATTCCAATGTAAACTCAATGGGAAATGATCAAATAGGCAAAACTGACATTTTTGCAGGTACTTTACTCTCTGGGAAAAAGTTTGCAATTCCAATGTAAACTCAATGGGAAATGATCAAATAGGCAAAAACTGACATTTTTGCAGGTACTTTGCTGTCTGGGAAAAAGTTTGCAATTCCAATGTAAACTCAATGGGAAATGATCAAATAGGCCAAAACTGACATTTTTGCAGGTACTTTGGTGTCTGGGAAAAAGTTTGCAATTCCAATGTAAACTCAATGGGAAATGATCAAATAGGCCAAAACTGACATTTTTGCAGGTACTTTACTCTCTGGGGAAAAGTTTGCAATTCCAATGTAAACTCAATGGGAAATGATCAAATAGGCAAAAACTGACATTTTTGCAGGTACTTTACTCTCTGGGAAAAAGTTTGCAATTCCAATGTAAACTCAATGGGAAATGATCAAATAGGCAAAAACTGACATTTTTGCAGGTACTTTACTCTCTGGGAAAAAGTTTGCAATTCCAATGTAAACTCAATGGGAAATGATCAAATAGGCAAAAACTGACATTTTTGCAGGTACTTTGCTGTCTGGGAAAAAGTTTGCAATTCCAATGTAAACTCAATGGGAAATGATCAAATAGGCCAAAACTGACATTTTTGCAGGTACTTTGGTGTCTGGGAAAAAGTTTGCAATTCCAATGTAAACTCAATGGGAAATGATCAAATAGGCCAAAACTGACATTTTTGCAGGTACTTTACTCTCTGGGGAAAAGTTTGCAATTCCAATGTAAACTCAA
This sequence comes from Anolis sagrei, assembly GCF_037176765.1. Classification (NCBI taxonomy): domain Eukaryota; kingdom Metazoa; phylum Chordata; class Lepidosauria; order Squamata; family Anolidae; genus Anolis; species Anolis sagrei. The sequence goes on along the minus strand of NC_090030.1, from coordinate 30,370,632 downwards.
TGGGAAATGATCAAATAGGCAAAAACTGACATTTTTGCAGGTACTTTACTCTCTGGAAAAAGTTTGCAATTCCAATGTAAACTCAATGGGAAATGATCAAATAGGCAAAAACTGACATTTTTGCAGGTACTTTACTCTCTGGGAAAAAGTTTGCAATTCCAATGTAAACTCAATGGGAAATGATCAAATAGGCAAAAACTGACATTTTTGCAGGTACTTTGCTGTCTGGGAAAAAGTTTGCAATTCCAATGTAAACTCAATGGGAAATGATCAAATAGGCCAAAACTGACATTTTTGCAGGTACTTTGGTGTCTGGGAAAAAGTTTGCAATTCCAATGTAAACTCAATGGGAAATGATCAAATAGGCAAAACTGACATTTTTGCAGGTACTTAACTCTCTGGGGAAAAGTTTGCAATTCCAATGTAAACTCAATGGGAAATGATCAAATAGGCAAAAACTGACATTTTTGCAGGTACTTTACTCTCTGGGAAAAAGTTTGCAATTCCAATGTAAACTCAATGGGAAATGATCAAATAGGCAAAAACTGACATTTTTGCAGGTACTTTACTCTCTGGGAAAAAGTTTGCAATTCCAATGTAAACTCAATGGGAAATGATCAAATAGGCCAAAACTGACATTTTTGCAGGTACTTTACTCTCTGGGAAAAAGTTTGCAATTCCAATGTAAACTCAATGGGAAATGATCAAATAGGCAAAAACTGACATTTTTGCAGGTACTTTACTCTCTGGGAAAAGGTTTGCAATTCCAATGTAAACTCAATGGGAAATGATCAAATACGCCAAAACTGACATTTTTGCAGGTACTTTGGTGTCTGGGAAAAAGTTTGCAATTCCAATGTAAACTCAATGGGAAATGATCAAATAGGCCAAAACTGACATTTTTGCAGGTACTTTACTCTCTGGGGAAAAAGTTTGCAATTCCAATGTAAACTCAATGGGAAATGATCAAATAGGCCAAAACTGACATTTTTGCAGGTACTTTGGTGTCTGGGAAAAAGTTTGCAATTCCAATGTAAACTCAATGGGAAATGATCAAATAGGCCAAAACTGACATTTTTGCAGGTACTTTGGTGTCTGGGAAAAAGTTTGCAATTCCAATGTAAACTCAATGGGAAATGATCAAATAGGCCAAAACTGACATTTTTGCAGGTACTTTACTCTCTGGGAAAAGGTTTGCAATTCCAATGTAAACTCAATGGGAAATGATCAAATAGACCAAAACTGACATTTTTGCAGGTACTTTGGTGTCTGGGAAAAAGTTTGCAATTCCAATGTAAACTCAATGGGAAATGATCAAATAGGCGAAAACTGACATTTTTGCAGGTACTTTACTCTCTGGGAAAAGGTTTGCAATTCAATGTAAACTCAATGGGAAATGATCAAATACGCCAAAACTGACATTTTTGCAGGTACTTTGGTGTCTGGGAAAAAGTTTGCAATTCCAATGTAAACTCAATGGGAAATGATCAAATAGGCCAAAACTGACATTTTTGCAGGTACTTTGATGTCTGGGAAAAAGTTTGCAATTCCAATGTAAACTCAATGGGAAATGATCAAATAGGCAAAACTGACATTTTTGCAGGTACTTTGTGTCTGGGAAAAAGTTTGCAATTCCAATGTAAACTCAATGGGAAATGATCAAATAGGCGAAAACTGACATTTTTGCAGGTACTTTACTCTCTGGGGAAAAAGTTTGCAATTCCAATGTAAACTCAATGGGAAATGATCAAATAGGCCAAAACTGACATTTTTGCAGGTACTTTGGTGTCTGGGAAAAAGTTTGCAATTCCAATGTAAACTCAATGGGAAATGATCAAATAGGCCAAAACTGACATTTTTGCAGGTACTTTGGTGTCTGGGAAAAAGTTTGCAATTCCAATGTAAACTCAATGGGAAATGATCAAATAGGCCAAAACTGACATTTTTGCAGGTACTTTACTCTCTGGGAAAAGGTTTGCAATTCCAATGTAAACTCAATGGGAAATGATCAAATAGGCAAAAACTGACATTTTTGCAGGTACTTTACTCTCTGGGAAAAAGTTTGCAATTCCAATGTAAACTCAATGGGAAATGATCAAATGGGGCGAAAACTGACATTTTTGCAGGTACTTTACTCTCTGGGAAAAGGTTTGCAATTCCAATGTAAACTCAATGGGAAATGATCAAATACGCCAAAACTGACATTTTTGCAGGTACTTTGGTGTCTGGGAAAAAGTTTGCAATTCCAATGTAAACTCAATGGGAAATGATCAAATAGGCAAAAACTGACATTTTTGCAGGTACTTTGGTGTCTGGGAAAAAGTTTGCAATTCCAATGTAAACTCAATGGGAAATGATCAAATAGGCCAAAACTGACATTTTTGCAGGTACTTTGGTGTCTGGGAAAAAGTTTGCAATTCCAATGTAAACTCAATGGGAAATGATCAAATAGGCCAAAACTGACATTTTTGCAGGTACTTTACTCTCTGGGAAAAAGTTTGCAATTCCAATGTAAACTCAATGGGAAATGATCAAATAGGCGAAAACTGACATTTTTGCAGGTACTTTACTCTCTGGGAAAAAGTTTGCAATTCCAATGTAAACTCAATGGGAAATGGTCAAATAGGCAAAAACTGACATTTTTGCAGGTACTTTACTCTCTGGGAAAAAGTTTGCAATTCCAATGTAAACTCAATGGGAAATGATCAAATAGGCCAAAACTGACATTTTTGCAGGTACTTTGGTGTCTGGGAAAAAGTTTGCAATTCCAATGTAAACTCAATGGGAAATGATCAAATAGGCCAAAACTGACATTTTTGCAGGTACTTTGGTGTCTGGGAAAAAGTTTGCAATTCCAATGTAAACTCAATGGGAAATGATCAAATAGGCCAAAACTGACATTTTTGCAGGTACTTTGCTGTCTGGGAAAAAGTTTGCAATTCCAATGTAAACTCAATGGGAAATGATCAAATAGGCCAAAACTGACATTTTTGCAGGTACTTTGCTGTCTGGGAAAAAGTTTGCAATTCCAATGTAAACTCAATGGGAAATGATCAAGTAGGCCAAAACTGACATTTTTGCAGGTACTTTGGTGTCTGGGAAAAAGTTTGCAATTCCAATGTAAACTCAATGGGAAATGATCAAATAGGCCAAAACTGACATTTTTGCAGGTACTTTGGTGTCTGGGAAAAAGTTTGCAATTCCAATGTAAACTCAATGGGAAATGATCAAATAGGCGAAAACTGACATTTTTGCAGGTACTTTACTCTCTGGGAAAAGTTTGCAATTCCAATGTAAACTCAATGGGAAATGATCAAATAGGCCAAAACTGACATTTTTGCAGGTACTTTGGTGTCTGGGAAAAAGTTTGCAATTCCAATGTAAACTCAATGGGAAATGATCAAATACGGCGAAAACTGACATTTTTGCAGGTACTTTACTCTCTGGGAAAATGTTTGCAATTCCAATGTAAACTCAATGGGAAATGATCAAATAGGCAAAAACTGACATTTTTGCAGGTACTTTACTCTCTGGAAAAAGTTTGCAATTCCAATGTAAACTCAATGGGAAATGATCAAATAGGCCAAAACTGACATTTTTGCAGGTATTTTGGTGTCTGGGAAAAAGTTTGCAATTCCAATGTAAACTCAATGGGAAATGATCAAATAGGCCAAAACTGACATTTTTGCAGGTACTTTGGTGTCTGGGAAAAGTTTGCAATTCCAATGTAAACCAATGGGAAATGATCAAATAGGCCAAAACTGACATTTTTGCAAGGTACTTTGGTGTCTGGGAAAAAGTTTGCAATTCCAATGTAAACTCAATGGGAAATGATCAAATAGGCCAAAACTGACATTTTTGCAGGTACTTGGTGTCTGGGAAAAAGTTTGCAATTCCAATGTAAACTCAATGGGAAATGATCAAATAGGCAAAAACTGACATTTTGCAGGTACTTAACTCTCTGGGAAAAAGTTTGCAATTCCAATGTAAACTCAATGGGAAATGATCAAATAGGCAAAAACTGACATTTTTGCAGGTACATTCTGGGAAAAAGTTTGCAATTCCAATGTAAACTCAATGGGAAATGATCAAATAGGCAAAAACTGACATTTTTGCAGGTACTTTACTCTCTGGGAAAAAGTTTGCAATTCCAATGTAAACTCAATGGGAAATGATCAAATAGGCGAAAACTGACATTTTTGCAGGTACTTTACTCTCTGGGAAAAAGTTTGCAATTCCAATGTAAACTCAATGGGAAATGATCAAATAGGCAAAAACTGACATTTTTGCAGGTACTTTGGTGTCTGGAAAAAGTTTGCAATTCCAATGTAAACTCAATGGGAAATGATCAAATAGGCCA